>NC_133224.1:19865162-20165162 GCF_040436345.1 Pagrus major | reverse complement strand
CAATGTTTGTGGTTCTTTTGTACGACAGAACTTTATTAATGTGAATGTACTGCACAAATCTACTAATGTGTGCATTATAATGATGTAGTATCTTCAGCAGCAGTATTAGTCCCTGTAGAAAAGCACTAGCATTAGTATGACTGACTGAATGTATTGTAAAGGAATAGTAACGCTACGCTTCTAATTTTACTGCATTTTCTAGTAGCTTTTTTTCCCCCAGCAGTGAGCTATTTATTTCACTGGTAGATAAAGACAAAAGATATTTTTTCAACTTGAGAAAGTGGCAGTTTGTATCTCATTTAAAGCTCACTGAAACCCAGGAACAAAACCTTGTAGAGCCGGTCACATTTTGATCCTTTCTCTGTGCCAAGGTGACGACCATGTTGGTGTGGGTGACATATATTGAGTGAGATGATTTAGTTAACTGAGCAGTTTTACACAAAACTAAATGGTATTTCACTATCTTTACAACAAACTGTGACTTTCTTGAATTGCAAGATTATCTTTTAAAAGTAGAGGGATGCCAGCAAATGAGGTTCATGGTTGTCACCCTAAAGTTAGTGCTGCTTCCCAGCACTGAACTCAAAGAAAATGAATGAAGAAAACACACTTCTGCAACCACGCAGAGACTTTTCTGGATGTACCTGATTGGACATTTGCATTTGTGGGCCTGTCTGCTCCCAGATTTCAAACCGGACCAACATGGCGGCTCGTTTAGGAACTCTCTCTTGTTTCTTAAAACATTTTAGGCGAGAAATACAACATGCATGCTGCACGCCCCTGATTTGGACAGAGTAGCTTAAACTCAACCTAAGGCAAATGAAGAAGGGCAAACGCGAAGCCCCATCCCTTTAAACTCAACGTGTCACTATCAGACATTGCACAGCTGTTTACATACACAATGAATAAGAAGCGTGAAAATGACTGAACCTGTGGACCCTTAACCCCTATAGTTAACCCCTATAGTTTCAAAGCAACTTCCCTAACACCTACTTAGAGCCAGTTAAAGCTCTCCTTTCTTTATATAAACAACATCTGACTATGACCACTATTATCCTGTTAGTCTCAGTCTTGCTATAACTGTCATGGCTTCTTTCCACGTCAGGGGCCACTGCCATGATCCATCTTAGTGCCCAAACTCATAGATCAAGAAACACTGGACACACAGAAAACAGTCTCTCTTTTCTTTCTCCCCTGAGTTTTCTTCTTTCACTGCATGCCATTCTTACAACCAGCGGCTATGTCACAGGCTGTAGGCACTACACACACACACACACACACACACACAGAAGCACTTTAAACCTGGCTCACTTTGAGTGTTTAAATGCACCAGCCAAGACTCTGCTATTACACAATCCTGACGAGCATGGAGGTCCTTCTAATGGATCAACACAGTCTCGATACAATGCGGCAGTGTGTGTTGGCTTGCCTTAAATGTCCTTGAACCATGACTGTAATACTTGAATACTGAGTTGTGCGTTTGTGTGTTTATATGTGTGCGTGTGCGCTCTTTGTATGCTTTGTGTGCTTTAGCCTATATGGACATAAACGTTGGAATTCAGTTATGTTTTACTAATCTTCACCAGTACGGCCCCATTCCTCTTCCTCGCCACCCCCCACGGTTACTCTTGTTTCCAAAAGAGGAAAGGAGGAGAAACACACACACACGCGCAGACACACACACACACACATGTACAGAACATGGGAGCCAGCCAGCCGAAATAATACATCTTGACATCTGTGCCTGCATACTGCTCGGGGGAGAGATTGGAGAGAGGGAGGGAATGTGGAGAGAAGAAGGGTGAGATATGAAGAGGAAGATGATGGACAGCAGAAAGCATAGGGCAATTATATACCGTTTGTGTGTGTGCGCATGTGCGTTATGTGTGTGTGTGTGAGTGTATATTTCTATATGTGTGCAACAGTGGGAGAAAAAGAGCGATGACAGTTGTGTTTGTTTAGCTCTCTGTGATTAAAGCAGCCTGCTAGAAGCTGTGTGCTTAGCTGTATGGCAGTCTGTCTGTTCTTTAGTGTGTGTGCGTGTTTAAACGTGTGTGCTCGTGCTTGTCTCTGCTTTTCAGAAAATGCGGGTGTGTGCGCGCTCCGTTTGCGTCTGTCTGTCTTCAGTTTTGAAGTGCGTTTATGTGTGTCTTAAATCTTATTTGCATGTCATGAGTGTGTCTTGGGATTGATGCATGTGAGCCTCTGTGTGCGTGTGTTGAAGACTGTCTGAGTCTACCTCCGCAAATGTGTTTCAGCGTCTAATCTCCTGGTCTCGTTTACTTAAGTGAAATCATCCACGGATGTCTGGTGCATGCGGGACTGGAAAAACCTGTGTGTGCGGCTCATTAGTACAAGGTGTCTCTCGAAGCTGTCCCGAGGTTTGTTTGCATTCCTGTTTGATGCCGAGCTCATTTCAATCCTTCGGCTGAAAGATATCTGTCTGTCTCTTTCTGCCACCTTAGTTTGCAAGTTCAACAAGCCTTATTAACCTGATAGGATCATTCTCAAACCGACAGTAAAGTAATGTAAACAGCACCGAGACTATCAAGATCAAAACAAGTGTGTAAAGTGTGTGTAAAGTTCACCAGAGCATTCCTGTATGTCACACGGATTTTATGGGTGTGTGTTTGTTTAAAAGCAACCATGAAATGATAGTGATTGAATGTAACTAAGTACATTTACTCTAGAACTGTACTTGAACTGGAAGTCTGAGGTCCTTGTACTTTACTTGAGTATTTCAATTTTATGCTACTTTATACTTCCACTCCACTTCGTTTGAAGGCAAATACTGTACCTTTTACTCCACTACATTTACTTGATACATTTAGTTACTAGTTACTTTGCAGATTGCAAAAAACACTGATTCTGATTATCAGAAAAATGCTGAATATCACATCTGATATATGGCAGATAACGGCAGTTTTTTTTACTTTTATACTTTTGATACTTGAGTACATTTATTGCAAGAAAATTACCAATAATGCTCAAGCGCATGTCATATCAGATACTTTAAGATGTTTACTCAAGTAATATTTTAACACGATATTTGTATCTTTTTTTTTTTGTACAAAATGAAGCCTAAGGATCGTGGAACTCTGACTCGACTTGACAAGCAGCAAAATGCTCAATTCACTTGGTTTTACCCATGTGTCCGACCAAAGTGTCCTGAGGGAGGCTCTGCCCACTCACAATAAAGATTCAAAAACATCCACAAAATGCATGAATGACAATGTGATGCTTCATTGATTATTGGGCCTTTTTGTTTTTGTTTTTTTCCACCAGAGAGGATTCACTGTCTCGCTCAAGGGCACTTCAGCAGGGAGGATGCTTGTATCTCTTTCAGCCCGCTAAACACAATCTCAATCACATGAAGTTTTCTTCAAGTGAAAACCAAAAAGCGGGGTTGTGGAACTTATGCTAAAATGGAGATTTTAAGATTTTTAAGTAGCTCAATTCTTATATTCTCTTTTAAGTGTACTTTTCCACCATGTTGTGATGATTCAAAATAAGCATTATGTCCCGATCTGGAAACCTATGGCAAAAATTTTCATTTTCTGATTTCATCTTTTGACTCATGCATGTGAAATTTGCAAGTGGAAAAGTCATTATTCTGCTAGATCTGATAGAAAAAGGAATGCATGTATCTCTCCTGCCGCTCACTTTTCCGTGCTGTCTTTGGCTTACAGCAGGGGAACTGAACGGCGGGAGAGAGGGAGCCTCTAAAAGAGTAATAAGTGTGCCGTGCAGAAAGGAAGCCGGAGACAGTGTGACAGACATGCGGAGCGACAGAAACAGAGAATTAGACGGAGTTGCAGAGGAGAGTTTTCCACCTGTGTGAAACTTTTAACAGGGTCAAGTGTGAGGTGGTGGTGTGAAAACAGCCCGGGCTAATTCATATTTTAAACATGCCACTCACTCACAGCACACACATGAACACACCAAGCTCCCGTGGGATCACAAGCCCACTACTCTTACCTCCAAGGACTGCTCGCAGCTCTTTTAAAGGCCCGGTTTGGAAAAAAAAAAAAAAAAAAAAGCTGCCACCGAATGCCAAAACATGGCAGATGGGAGACATTTTTGACTCGCAAAATCTCACATAACAAGAACTGATTTGCTGGTGTGAGGATTGATATGTGTGATGTGCTCTCTGCACTAAGGGAGCAAAAAGAGTGCACTTCAGCATCAATGTCTTCAATGAGGGGGTACTTAGCTAAAAATATCAGTTCCACAGGAGTACTCGGTGATAAAAAAAAGGTAGCACAAATCCCAGCAAATAGGCAGAATCGTGTTAGCATCTCATATAACACACCAGCCCTAAATAAACGATGACTAATTTGTCACTGGGTGTCATATTTGCGGGTTGAGCGACCTTTTTCTTCC
Organism: Pagrus major; assembly: GCF_040436345.1. NCBI lineage: Eukaryota > Metazoa > Chordata > Actinopteri > Spariformes > Sparidae > Pagrus > Pagrus major. The sequence continues at coordinate 20,160,779 of NC_133224.1, read as the reverse complement.
CCCGCCGCCAAAACTTCTTCGATTACTTTATCAGTAATCCGTTTAAGGCGGCGTGCTCCAATTGCTGTAAATCTGTCCCGCTCCTCTAATCTTCAATTCATCACACATTTCCTAATCACGCTCCAAAAATAACAAACCTGGTATTACTTACTCTCTTCTCTCAGCCAAATGCGAGCTATCAAAAGGTTTACGACGTGCGTATGAATCACTAAAGACTAACAAACTATCCCCGTTCATCTTGTTACATTGTAAAATAAAAGAAAAAAAAACATGGAACTCTATTCTTAATTAAAGCTTCAAATAATTTGAAATGGACCCGCAATAATGTAATAGTGCTTTCTTGGCAGGGTCAAGCTTGTAAAAACAGTTCTTAAATCCTCAGAAAGGGACAAACCTGGATAAATAAAGGTTAAACCAATAAAACAGGCCGGCCATTCTCCATTAAACCTTGTCTTTCCTCCCAGCCGGCCGGCTTCCAGGGGCAATGACAGCAGAACCGTTGCTACAGATGAGGTAAGACGCTATTTGCCACAACGGGGCCCTCTTCTCTCTCTCGCGGCGTCACCAAGAGAGCAACCGAGCGAGGCTGGAGGTGCCAATGAATTAGTTCACTGTTTTCACTCATTATACCGAACTGACTGCTTCACTTTCTCTCTGTCTTTATTTACACCCTTTTCTTCATCTCCGACTTCTCTGGCACCACACACACATACACACACAGCCGACAAAGACCCCGCTCATAATGAGGGCATAGCGGTGTCTGAGGGTGTGTTATTCTTTGTGTGGCTGGTATGTGTGTGTGTGTGTCTGTGTGTGTGTGTGGAGGGAGGGGGATTATGGCAGTTCCAAAGCTGTGAATAGGGGCCAGGCTGGGCCTTGGCCCTGGCTGAATTAATTACTCTAATTAGCTTCTTAATTGCATATATTAAACCAGTGGTTAGCAGGGCTGGAGCCGTGGTTAGGGCCTGGATCTAAAGCTGGAACTGGGGGTGGGTGCAGGCGGACAAAGGGGTATTACACACAAACACACACACGTATGCACACACACACACATATAGAAAAGTGGCAAACAAGATCCACCTTCCCCCACCCACTTGACGTAGTCTGGAGTGGAGAAACGAGACCAAGCGCTCCCCTCTATGATGAGGGTATTCAATTATCCACCCCCCCCCACCCCTCATCAATATATAATCAGCGCATACAGCAGCAGCAGATGTGTGGTACTAATATGGACGATAAGCCTCCCCAGAGGGAACAGAGAGGATTAATATTGGAACTACAGGGACTACTTGAGGCAGTCTTCATCTGAAACTCTTCACTGTATCACTTACTCAGCGCTCCGCTCCCTGTGACATTCAAGATGCCAAACCCCGCCGCTGATTTGCGACCATCGGGCCTCGCCCCGTCTGGCCGCCACAGCGCGTCACGCAGACTTACATAGACCATGACAGCATCACAGCCATTAGTTCCACAGATCTTTCTACTTCCCAGCTTTTTCTGGCTCAAACTTTTTTGCGCATTCTAAACAATTATCAAAACCCCTGGCTCTCCACGGCGGTCAACATGCATCAAATTAAGCTTTTTTGGCTTGAGTTGACCCGGGACTAAAATAAGCCAGAAAGAGAGAGAGGGAGAAAGAGATCCTCCGGCCAATAAAGGTGGAGGGTGTGTGTGGGGGTTAGGGGGCTTTTGGCTCCAAGAGGCGGGGGTAAAAATGGCAGAAAATGCCTAGTTGTATTTGTGAAATGCACCCAAAGTATCTCACAACAATGACGATTAGTCAAGAACAAGTAAACAGCCAGTCCGCTAATGAATCTCTCCTCAATAAACAAGTGGAGTACACGTGCACGCACGCACACAACGTGCACGAGCGTCGAGTGATAATGATGTTCTTTGTGGAGTTTTTTGGGGTAATTAGGGCCGCCTAAATGGTGGTTAAAAAGGATTTGCAGCTGATTGTTTGTCCTTGTGTCTTTGAGCCGTGGGCCCTCTTGCTCCGCAGAGTGTCAACACCGTCTTCTACTACTGTCTCCTCATAGCGCACAGAAATCCTCTTTCATCAGCCCGTCCAACAGCCTGCCCTTCCCCTGCTTCTCTCCATCCCTCCCTCTCTTCTTCTTCTGCATGATCAAATTACTCTAGCTCATCTGTTTCCCTGTAATTTACTCTTTCTCTCGTTCTTCCACCTCCTCTTCCTCTCCAGTCTTCTTCTACTGAACAGCTGCCGGCTCCAAGAGCACCCTAATCTCCCTCACACATGGCAGAGATCATGGCTGTTACTTATAAACAAACTGCTGCCATAAAAAGCACCCACAGTGTGAGTGTGAAGAAGTAGTGCGACATTATGGATAATACACTCATCTGGTTACTCTCTGAAAGCTGGATCAGAAGATGGATATGAATTTCATGTCTGTGCCTTGGGGTTAAATACGGAGATGGAGTGAGGGCGTGGTTAGCCTAGCCTAGCATAAAGATTGGAAGCAAGGGATGTAGCTAGCCTGGCTTTGACCAAAACAAAAACCTTAGCTCACCATCTGTACCTACGCTAACTGACTGGCTGATGGATAAACTGTTGTTAATCAAAGAATAATTACAAATATAACTCCCCCTTGTATCACAAATTGTTGTTTTTACACTTTTATTCATGTACAGGCTCAGCAAACCAGATACGTCACGTTAATAAGCTAACTTTTGAGTTGTTATGTGTATTTCTTTCTGTTTGAAAAGATTATGCTAAGCTAGGCTTAACACAGCCCAACTGCAGTTGTCTTCTCATCTTACTTTTCAAATACCAACACCAATACATAGCCTACAAATACATTGTGTAAATCTTTACGCTAAGCTAGGCTAAAGACAGTTTACTTCGGCTATTTTCTCCTATCCTTTTTCAAATGCATACCAATTGTGCATTATGTAAATTTCTGGTCTTTATGCTAAGCTAGGCTAAACGCAGCCTACCTCCAGCTGTCTTCTTATCTCTTTTCAAATACCAACACTAATACATACACGTACAATGTGTAAATCTTTACGCTGAGCGAGGCTGAACACAGCTAACTTCTGCTATTTTCTAATCTGACTTTTCAAATACGCACAAATACATTGTGTAAATGTCCTTTTAAGATAAGCCAGGCTAACCTCGCCCTTGCTCCAGCTATTTTTTAATCCACTCTCAGAAAGAAAGAAAATAAGTGTATTTCCAAAAAATGTTGAACCATTCCATTAATTAAAATAGTTGGGACAGATGGCATGTCAGAAAGTTTCATCATGAAGTTTGTCCTGTCCTTGTGTGAAAGAAAACTCACACACACATTATGTCTGTGTGTGGGGCAGCGCATCTGTCTGTGTGAATGTGTTCATTATGTTGATTGGGGGTCATGTTTGCGTGAACCTGGGCACTAAATCAAAGCTATATTAGCAGGCTAATGCGTTCTCCTGATGCCAGAGGTCAGCAGAGAGGTGCGCTTGTTTTAAACTGCCCCATGTTTGATTGCCGGGAAACACATCCTTCTGCAAAAGGTTCCTCGGCAGAAGGCAGCAGCACAATGACGCCTTTGTCTGTCAAGCTGCGATGTGCAACGAGAAAAGTTTGCCTATATACGTGTGTGTGTGTGCGTGTGTGTGTGTATGTTAGACAGACAGACAGTGTAGGAAGGTTAAATGAATCATACAATGTTAACCAGGCCCAATCCAATTAGGGAGGGATTCTTCTTGTCTGACCTTTAACAGCAGCGACGTATTCACACTCACTCACGCAATCAACCCCCACCCCACCAACACAACTACACACAAACTTTTTACAACTACACAGTCAGCCTTCCACAAAAAAAACAGACAGACACACAAACATGACACTCACGCAAGCACAAAGCCCACAAAGGCACCCTCTGCACACACACACACACACAGCCAATCTCACAGACAGTAGCGCGGCTCTGATTGCTGACCTAAATCGGCCAGGCGATCTGTCACTTTCTCTTACTCACACCCAGCACACATCTTTTTTTTCATCTTTTTCCTCCCCTTTCTCTTCTCCCTCTCTCTCCTTTTTTTCTTGCCCAAATATCCCTCGCTCTCTCCTCGTGTCACTTTACATCAGCTCATTCCCGCCTCCCCTTCCCTCCCCCATTATCTTTATCAGAAATTTCTTGGCCTCATTCGTGTCCCACAATATAGGGGTCAAAGTACAGTATGTTTCATGTTGTCACCGGTTTCTCAGTGATCTGTACACTGTATTTAAGCATGTGTACGTGACCTTGTGTACATAATGAAGATACATGTAGTGAAGCCCGGGGGAATCTCAGACTTAATCATTTAAAACACTTGAGTAGACTGCCGTCCTTTCAAATAGAGTCATCTTTTCCTACTGTCCACTTCTCCTATCCATTGAGAGATGCAGATAAACTTTATCTCTGGAGGGGTTATTAGTTGGATGTGTTGCACCAAACCCCTGCTGGCCAATTCTATTCCATTTTCCACTTCTGCACTTTATTTGAGGCTATTTTCACACATGAGAGTTTAACTGAGGCTGTTCGCCCGAAGAATTCGATGTGTTTAGTGGAGTGTGAAAAATGTGTTGCGGGCTAGAAAAGCAGTCTCAGGTCCACCTCAAAATAGTTGTCAGGGGCTGGCTGAGAGCGAACTCTAGGCATGTCCCCCAGGGGCCACAACAGATGTGAAAGCCTTAACACACTTGAAGTTGAAAAGGGTGTAACACAAAGTTCATGGTGGTCGGAAATGGTCTGCAGGTGTGTAGTTGTAATTTGTAATGAAGAAAATTAACTTGTCGTCGTATAAGATATTTACTTTTTTCTGCGTCAAGCTCATGATGAATCTTACCAACATAAATGTCAACATTCAAATGGGTTGGGTTTTGTTACCTTACTCGAGAATGCATCTGATTTAATACATATATCCTCAAACTTGGCTAAACTTTCGAATATCCCAACATCACTGCCACCACAGTTGTTTTTTTTGTAACAGGGGTGCATACAAAAGGGTTAAGGTAAAAAAAAAATACATTTTTTACCATGCCTGTGCATGTGGTAAATTTATTTTAGGTTTACTTGCACGAACTTTGACTGCTTTATGGCAAACTCCAGAGAGATACCTTTCAGAATTGACGAGGAGTTCAAGGACAGCAACTGTTCTACTCCGGGTATGTCATTTTTCAAGCTAGTGCAGAAACAAGGAGGCACTTGTTCAGGTTACAAAGCATTCAGCAGCATTAAAATAATGAGAGAGTGTAATGCTGTTCATGTTTATGCGAGATGTATTACCACTTTCCCCACAGGAAACAGGGTTCCTCTTTATTTATGACAGAGGTAAAGATGGGATGTATAGGCTCCTGCTGCACAAGCATTTTGATTCCAGTGGAATTATTCTGTATGAAACACCCCCTGCCGGAGCTCTAAGCCCCACACTGTGGTCATCTTTCACCCTCTCATCTCCCTCCTTCCTGCAGCTCTTCCTCCTCTCTCCCCTGTGTCTGTGCTTGCTTTAGAGCCTGGCAGGAGGCTCAAATCAGAGGGCTTAAACTTGATCAAATATTCAGCAGATATAGATTTCTCACAGTCCCTGGATTCCGCACCTCTTCCACCCAGCTGCTTTTTCATCCCTCCCCTCCTCACCCACCTCCTCCCTTCCCTTGAATTCCCTCACTTTTGCTCCCCTCGCTGCAGTCACAAACAAAGTTGTGTGCTGCACACAAATAATGCACGCACACACACACACACGCGCAGACAGCCACGCACGTATGCACATGGGGAATCATAAACTAACGCAGAGTGGCGGAGAGGTGCAGCTCATTTAGGCTGCAGTGCAGTGTTTCTCTCCGCTTCCTCTCTTCCATTGTCTCCTCTCTCTCCTCCATTTCACTCTCCGTTTCGCTGTTGTTCCCCATCTTTCTCTCTCTTCGTCTGCCTCTCACTCGTTCTCTCCCCTCTTTCTGCCCTCCCTCCCTCTCCATCTGGATTCTGTGTCATTTATTTCAGCTTAACCCTGATAAATAAACCAGCGAGTACCTCTGCATTATTGAACACTTCGACATTGCTGTCTGCACGCGCTCCGTCGGCCCCGTGCTGTCCAACAATTAGACCACACACACACACACACACCAAAGCCCCACCCTATCCCAAGTTGTGCACAGAGACATCAACCAAAACTTCTCGTAAAAGACCGACACACAAATTCATACACACACACACACACACACACATACACGCACACACACACACACACAAAATGCGACAGAGGAAAAAGAGACAGATGGATGGACAAAAAGATAAACAGAGAGACAAAAAAGAGGAAAACAATGCTAAGTCAAAGAGAGAGAAAATAAAGTTTGCAGAAAAGAGACGCCAAGGTATGCAAATGCCTACCACACAAACACACACGCACCAACACACCATTAACTTTGCCCCAAAACTCATAAACTCTCCTAAAGACACACACATGCGAACATGCACAAACACACAGATTTATTTTTCTAGGTGTTCATGCTCCAGTCAGCTCTTCTATTATTCATATTAGTGGGGGGTTGTTTATCTCTGCCACTGTGCGACGGCAAGCACCAGGCTCTCCGCAAAGCCCCGGGGGCCCTGCTCCCTAAACACACCGCTGGGAGTCATTCATTCACGCACGCACACACGCACACACACACAGAGAAAAGTGTCTGTCTCATATATACATACCTGCACATGATGGCCACATAGTCACACACACGACGCAGACTTACAATTTCCTACCTGTACCCGGGCACACACACTCACACATACACACTGCCATCTGTCTCAGTATTGCAACAACAACAACACTGCAGTCCCACAGCGACTGACCCGTTCACCACAACAGATCTGACCAATCTTTGTGTGTGTCATTTGGGTATATGTGTGTGTGCGTGAGTGTGTGTGTGTGGGGACTATTTTCAGACTACTTTGTGTGTGTTTACAACCTCAAGCCCACTTGTAGGCCAAAGTGTGTGTGAGTGCATATATTTATGAGAAAGCCCCTGTGTATGGCGATGTGAGCATGCATATGTTAATGTGAGGACCAAGGAAGATTACTGATTTTTGTGCATGTGTGTGTGTGTGAGAGAGAGAGCGAGAGAGAGAGAGAGAGAGAGAGAGAGAGAGAGAGAGAGAGAGAGAGAGAGAGAAGGAGGAGAACGAAGGAGATCACTCACATATGAGGTCATATGTATGTTGACTGTGAGCCTGCAATCATTCACTGCTGGCGTGCAAGTTGGTGTGTGTTTAAACATGTGAACGTGTGTGTGTGTGTGTGTGTGTGTGTGTGTCCCCTGAGAGCAGCAGCGGTGATTGAATGTGACCGCGCTGTTTCAGTGTCACCCTGCAGATGAGATGCTGTGTCTGCGTGTCAACTGACACTCACATCCCATTCACATCAGCCACATACGCAAAGACAGACCTGTCTTCCGTCTGTCGTCTACTTCTTCTGTCTTTCTCCCCTTTTCCTTTCCTTTCATCCACATAAATGCATCTCTTAACACTCTTTTGCTCCTCTCCCAGCATCCTCCACCTTTCTTCTCCCTGTTGTGACTCAGCCTCCCAGCAGCCGTTCCAGCCTTCACTTCCATCACTCAATCTCCAGAGAAAGAGACATGGGTTTGACCACTCGCCAGGCCTTTTTAGTACAAGCTGGGTGGTGTGTGCCACTTTGGACCATTAACTGAACATGATTAATATGAGAAAATTATAGAAAAGTATGTTCAAGCACAATTTAATAACACTTAGAGCCATTTTGTTTTTAAATTTACCCACTTAACATATTTTCTGATCATTTTTCTTCCCTCGTTTTTCTTTTCCTAATCCGGGTCTGCAAATGTATTTTAATAATCACATAATGCTGTATTATAGAGAAAATGGAAAAATAACAGAGTGTGCCCCTTGTGACTGAAAATTAATCTCTGAAAAACTGCATGTTTAAGGATATGTTCACCAAAATTACAAACCCTCTGGATAATCCACAATAAGCGTTGTCATCAGGTTTTTATTGGGACTATTTCTTCAGATAAAAAACGTTGACACTGGATTATCCAGAGTTACAAGGGCATTGTTACTGGAGATGTTGCTGTTTTATAACAGAACCGGTGCAAATGACACAAAAAAAAATATCGGCCTGGTTTTGGTAATGCAAGCCGTTGTAAAATTTATAATTTAGGTGAACTGACCCTTATGAAATCAGCTGATCCTGAACCAGTTTTGACAACAACTCTTCCTCCTCCTTCAAGTTGCAAACCAGATCAGCTGCCTGGAGATGCTTTCCTCTGGCAGATCTCATTAAGAAAGACACGTCATCAAGACCGCACTCTGATTGTAAATGTGTGCGAGCATGTGTGTGCGTGCATTAAAAGGAGTGTGTGTGTGTGTGTGTGTGTGTGTGTGTGTGTGTGTGTGTGTGTGTGTGTGTTCCACAAGGCCCTGGCGCCAGCTTTCAAAGGATTCATTAAACGCAGTGAAAGGCTTGATCTGCGGTTTGGGCTGATGTACTGAGCATGTCTGTGTGTGTGGTGGGATTTGAATGGGCGAAAGAAAGGCGGAGAGAGGAGAAACTAAAGGGTGGAGAGAATAGAGGGAGAGACAGAGACAAAACAGACAGAGAAAGAGAGAGAGAGAAAGAGAGAGAGAGAGAGAGAGAGAGAGAGAGAGAGAGAGAGAGAAAGAGAGAGTGAGTGAGAAATGGGTTTACATAAACCCTGACCTCATGTTATGAATGAAAACATCAGTCAATGAGTATAACTAATCAATTTCCCCACTCTTTCTCTCCTCACCACAGGATGCGGAAGTAAAGAATTACATTTAATGGGATTCATGTAATCTGATTACAAAGCTGTAGCATCTGTGCTGCGTTAGCGGGAGCAGGAGCAAAGTTAAAAGAAACAAAGAAAGATTTTCTCAAGATACGAATATTATTTTGCTTATAAATGATCACTGATACCTTCTGTTGACGACGCCAACACAAATCACGACGAGCAAAAGAAGTCCGAAAGAGTTTTTGGGATCACTCTCTGAGCACCGCAGTGGCAAACTGCGAAGGAAACCGATTACCCAGTGGACTTTAAGCAAGTTACTGGTAATCTGTAATGGGTTTAACTTTGAAATTAACCTCCGCTGCCTTTTTTTTTTCCTCCTGCTGTTCCACCATCCACCCGCTCCAGATCCCCACACACACTTTCCGTGTGTGCCTGCATGGTCTGCAGCACGCAAAATTAAATCATGCTCTGCTATAGGTTAATTAAAACAAGATTTCCCTGAGGCTTGCGCATACATTGGTGCCCTTACACACCATGCACAAACATACAGTACATTTCTAGATTCAGGGAGGCGTCGGCCAGTCCTCGGCGAGCCCAGTTTGCATTAAATCCAGCCAGTTAGCACGCACCAGCTACAGCAGATATGTGGCTCTGAATGAGCAGGAGGATTAACTGTTATTAATTATCTCACAGCCTCATTAAGTACACAGAAGCTCTGCTGACAGACTACAATTCTTCATTAAGAGCACATGATCAAAGTCACGCTGTGCGCTTCAGACAAGCTATCTGGTGACGTTATCAATAAGTTATCAGGACCGAATGCTCTCTACAATCAGCTACTCCCTCTGTTTCTTCACCTCTCCAACCCACTTTTCTTCAAATGTGTGAGTCCACGTGTGTGTGAGGTGTGTGTGTGTGTGTGAGTGACCTTGTGTTGCAGCCATCATTGATTGGGCTGGAGCTGTCAATCGATCAGTCTGGTCTGCGTGTGGAGATAAAGGTGTTTCTATCTCTGGACACTCCAGTTGCCAGGTGGGAGTACAGAAGAGATTTGGACAAAACAGAGACTGTGGGCCTCTTCTGGCCCTTTCTCACATCTTTAAGCTCTGCGAGGGGTTTTTATGATTGTTTTTGCTTTGCTGGAACTAACAAAAGTCAAGTTTAAAACAGATGGATATTATTTATTGATGGAAGTTCAGCAGTGTGCAGTGGCTTTGTGCACGATAAGCAGTCGACCGAGCGCGTTGACGCGTAATCACTATCTGTGCAGCCATGTAAGATGAAGAATTTGAACCCAGGTCACTTTGATTATCTCGCTGAATACAAATATGGAGACAAACTAAGACAGATGAGATCTTGGTGATAGAGCACGAAAATACCGACACAATGCCTGAATGATATGCACTGCTTGCACTCAAACCTGTTGAGTTATTCCTTATTTCTAAATCTTGCATGCCCTGAAGCAGATCCTGTACTTGTAGACAGAAAGTTTGTTTGTTGTATTGTATAATACATATGTTGTATAAAGTTATGGCATTAAATGTACTGCAGTATCAAAACAACAAGTAAAAGTCATTTAGACATATATTTACATGTAAATATATATACTGTGTATTACGGGTCAACTGATTATTGGTTTTAGTGGGTTTTTTTTATTTCATTGCTGATAAAATAAATGAAAAAATTCAATCCTTTGGCTAAAGTTCGTTATTTGCCTCCAAAATGTAGTGGAGTGGAAGTATAAAGTAGCAGAAAATTGAAATACACGAGTAACTCAAGGGAACAAGTACCTCAAATATGTACTATGTAGTTTTGGAGAAAATAAATTCAGATTTTTATATTTACAATATTAATAAGGTAATTATACAAATCAGAAATATTCATTTGCATAACTGAATAAATACGCTGTTCTCAGAGGGAAAATAAGGTCCCAAGAACAACAATAAACATGTTTATTCAGTTAATTCAGTCATGAAAATGGATTATTGAAGATTTCTTCCCCCAAAACTACATAGTGCACCTTAAATTACTTGATTGAATGTACTTTGTTACATTTCATCGCTCTTTATAACTAAGTACTAAGTATATAATTAAGTACATATGTTTTGAGAATTCCCTGGAACTAGCACATCTGATGTAACATATATTAACATACTTGCACATAAATGGAGTTGAATTTAACTAAGTTTAGACAAGTTTCTTGAGGCTACATGTCATGTGGCTGTTCAGGTTCTGCTGGTCAACATCTGTCAGTAATTGAATCAGGTATCAGCAGGTATCAGATTACATTACCTACTTATCGGGCCAAAATTCCTGTATCATTGGGTCCCTGGGCACACCAGTACACACACACATACAGTACGTAGACATACATGGTGTGCTTACTGCACTGCTGCATGCTATCGCACCCCCTGGTATCTAATCAGAGAGAAATACTTGCATGTTGATAATGATGCAGGGTGCAGGAGAAAATATGCCCAGTGCCTCACCTCTCTTCACAATACATGCCGGGTACGAGGACTGATAGCAAAAAAGTGAGCGCACCTGAAACCGGCGAACAAATACAGAACACAAAGAGACATGAGGGACTTCACAGACTTTCGAGAGATCTTCTATTCTCTTTGTTTATGTCTCTCCATCTCTGTCCCAGCTTCCTCCTCCTCCTGGCTCCGCTCGTTCCATCTTTTTTAAGGGTTTTTTTTTTTCTACCCGCAGATGAAAAGAAGTGAAAAGAGCATTTGCACACCTGAGTGAATAGAGCTCGCAGGTGCGTGGGAGGAGAGCTGTGGGAATCGAACAGGGTCTCTCTCACTCTCTCTTTGTCTACCCTGCTCACTCTCTCACTCCCGAGGTGTTTTTGCAGCGCTCGTGTTTGTATTGGAAACTTGTGTGTGCACATGAGTGCGTGCGCTCTTTGTGTGTGCTGCGTGCATTGCGCCGATTGTGAATGCTCTTGGCTCTTGCTCCGTATTTAAAAACAGCCCACAGGTTTCGGTTGACTCGACCTTTACTTGCAGATTGTTCCGTCCGATACAAACGCTTGGCCTGGCTCGCCTTGATGACCTCATCAGGTCTTCACACTGCTAACTCCAAACAAACCCTCTGAATAAACCAAAACAAACTGTGCCGCGCCATTTGCGGTCACTGCAAGGCTGGCAGTAACAATAAACAGGCCCGAGGCCAGCACAGCAGCCTAGCAGGACAAAGACACAGCAATGACAGACACACACACTCACACACAATCTTGTTTCAAATGTAACCATACTTCACTAAACACAAAATCCCACACAAGTGGCAGGGAAGGACAAATCCAGGGACACGCTGCAAAAAATGAAAGGCAGGAAAGTAATTTCTTCTGCTTATAAAAGAGACAAAGAGAAAACTACAGGCTTGTCTGGTCATTTTTTGCAGCGTACGTCCTGTATCCACCCGCGGACCGGATCACACACACAATTCTCAAACCTAATTACTCTAAACACACCCGCCCAATCATCACCATCATCACTGAAATAAACAAACACACTCAGGCACAATCAGAAATCAGCCATGCAATCATAACAACCCCCCCCATCGGCCCCCACACACACTGCAATAAGGCTAAACACACATATGCCCATAAACACGCACACACACACCATCCCCTAATCTCCGCTGTTTGTTCTGCTTCCTTGACTCACCGATGATGTAGTAGTCGTGCATGCTCTTGAATTCGTGGCCCCAGAGGTTGGGCGAGAACTCCTGGAACTTGATGGTGAAGCGGCGCTCGCGGGTGGGCTCGTCGCACGTCAGCACGATGTTGGGAGGGCCCATCACCTCGCAGCGGTCCGCCTGTTCCCGCGACGACACGAGGTAGAGCTTGTAGAACTCGTACTCTGGCGTGGACCTGGCGGTGTCCAGCGGAGGGCAGATGAGGTCCAGCCGGTCCCCGATCTGAGGGTATAGGATGTAGCCCTTATCGTCCCTGAACCTGGAGGGAGGAAAGAAGAAGAGGCGTCAGCGGAGAGCGAAAGGCACTCATTAATTAAAGTGTTTTGTGGCCTTCAACAGCAAAATAAAGCAGTTCAGAGCCACCTGTCCTTGGTTGCGAATGAGCAACAGATGGGTCCTTCTTATTTCTCCTACTTCTCTCTTATGTTGTCTCTTTTCACAGGGAACAGGTGCCTTTACAGAAAAACTGCTGTGCACTCAACTGCACAAATAATGTTTTAGTACACAAGCTTATACAATTCCCTGTTGAGACCATGAGGTGCTGGAGGAAAAAGCAGGGCAATATAACCACCAGTTGATGATCTACATAGGGGGAAAAAACACTACTGAAGCCAAAAAGTTTTCAGTTATTTGAAAAACATTTATGTGTGCTTGTTTTCTCCCTGTGAACTGCCCCACAGATGTGACCTATGGTTCAGAGATGTTTTTGAGCATTCAAAATGTGGTGCATCTCAAAACTAAACATATGTTTAAGTAGTTAAATGTATGCAAAAGTAAACTTCAGGCGCTCAAAAGTGTAGGAGAAGGAGCAATACTGCCTTTAAACAGGAAAGCCTGGAGTTTGCTTGAGGCTACGCGGAATTCAAAACAAAAAATTATTGAAAAATGTATGCACATGTGAATGTGCACGAGAAACGAAAGCGAGACGGTGTAAACAAAACGGAAAAACAGCGAGAAAAGTCTGTTTTACTTTTTTCTTTGCAATGCAAATCTTCTCCCTGAACTCATTTTCTTCTCTTTTTTCAGCCCTTATATTTGGAAGTGAGAACTGAGGCATGTCCATGGAGGAAGAAACAGGCAGACAACTATCGCCGCAGATCAGCAGAACAAAGCTGCCATGCCAAATCTCAGGTATGTGCGGGTAATTAGTTTGCTAATTAGCTGTTTTGATGTCAGCCCGTCATCCACTTCTGATATGAATGATGCGCAGTCTGTTTGTTTATAGCATAACGGATGATTTGACACCTGCCATGTATGGGAAAGCTGCAGCCTGGAGGGATTTTAATGCAACAGTTTCGCTACATTCAACCAAAATATGCTTAAGTATGGTTCATTATCACCATAAACAGAATTTTACTTTGGTTTCAGTGAACAGCACTGATGGAAAGCCATATTAATGTTGTTAAACAGCTTTCCTGGGGTAAAGAACGAGCAGGTTTTGAGGAAATTCTTCATATGCAAATTGATATTAATTCTGCACATTAGCAAAAACATGTCAAAACCCAGTCAGATGCTGATGTGAAACACATTTTTTTGCAGTACGGAGGGCTCTCTGTGGATGCACAGCTTCCAGAGGTCTTTCCAGAGCAGACAAAATGAAACATAGGAGTCAGAGGGACATAAACTCAACAAATGACTCATTCACCTCACAGCACACGGCCATCTACTGCTGATAAGGCCAAATACTACAAATTACCAACAAAGCTCCTCCTGAGGCATATGATGACTTTAACGCTCCGTGCTAGCCTGCGTGGCTAACAGTGGGAAAACAGAGAAGTAGTCTGTGCACAACCACGGTGACTTTATCTCAGGTTAAAACAAATGTCACCGCTGACACAAAGAAGTAAAAGTGTTTATAGTAGTAAAGGATATAAAAGGAGGAGGAGATTTGCTGGATTTTCTCCTCTGTTAGCATTCTCACAGAATTTTAAGTGACACTTTGATGTGGAAGTGGGAGGAAGCAAATGCCTGTAATATTAATAAGCCCATTTTCTGTTACCTCTGACTCAGACGGTGTTTCTGTTTCCAACTAATCCACATGAACACTTGGGAGACACAGCACTCAAACCTGCTTAATTATTCTCTCTGTTCTGCTGTCAGACAACTGTTTGACCATTAAAAATAAACAATACAGGATCACAGAGCATGAACAGAACGAGAATTATGTTGCATAACTTTGGCGTTGGAAAGACAATATAAATCCTACGAAAGGCACATTAGCAACAAATTGCACTTTCATCTGTCCAATAACATTTGGAAGCTGATTAAAATGTGTGCCAATTAATTATTTATAATATTAGATTGCACTGAAAGGGGCCAGGTTGATTTCTATTGTAAAAAAAATCATCTGGACAGTCATTTTTCCTCTTTTCATACATGATTCTCATTGTTTATACCTCAACTCCTACATTTCCCATAATGCAACTTCATAGCATTTTATATTAGACCCTACAGCCTGCTTAATGCCCCTGTCTCCAAGTTTGAACACAGGCTTTCCATTTAAATATTGGTATCTTCTAAATCATGCTGAGATTACCTTGATTACATCACTATGACATCATCGGGGTTATTTTCTCAGACTTAAGAAATCTCCCTCCAGAGCCACAATAGATGTAAAACTGTTTTCTCAGGCTGTGTAGCACTACCCATGAGAAGTTAGCTGATCCTAAAATATTTGAAAGTCCCTGCCAACATTTTAAAATGTAAAGGACGCACAGGTTTCCAGGATACTGACAGTGACCATAAAACTGCAAAATAAGCTGCATTTTTATGTCTGAATACATCTTGCTAACCTGAAGCTTGATAGTCTTGCTTGTATCCTTGTTTATATTCCACACAAATCAAATTTATTCAACTTTCAGCTCCACATTTTCCTGCCTGGTTGTGCATGTCCGCTCCAGCAATGGCATTAAAACTCACGATGGGAGCTTGCCCCACAGTTTAAGATGAGATAAAACTTTATCAGTCCTGAAGGAAATTCTTGTGCCAACTGCCATCCTACTACTCAACAAGACTGTGAGTCTCCAGCCATGCCAATGGCTCTGTGAGGCTGCACTTAGACACAGTGTTAGCCAAAATGCTAACATCAGCATGCTAACATGCTAAAAATGACAATGCTAATGCGCAAATGTTGAGCAGGTATAGCCTACTAATTTTAACCATGTTCATGATTTAGTTAAGAAAAAAGGATTTTCTTAGTCTCCTTTGTTGCACCTGCTTTTTTCTAACCACTTCCTCCCCTTCTGTGCAGGCTACATCTACGTATTAGCACCGCTAGCTAACAGCCTCACACCTGCTGTATATAGAGATGTGAGTCTTATCTGTTGCCGTGTTTGGCTGGCGGCACATACCCGAGGGGAACTTGAGAAAGCCGACCGAGCGGCGGAGGAGCTTAGGCTGAGGCGGGCCCGGAGGCCTGCTGGGAAGCCACTGTTCCACTTCTCATTACCAAGGTCACTTGGGGTTATCAGCCAATACTTAGACTGGAGAGGTAGGCACTCAGCTTCACTCAACACGTACACACACATATTTCACCTTCCTGCCAGCCTCAGACAGGCGAGCGCATGCATGCACACACACACACACACACACAAACACACACACAAACACACACACCGTTTATAGAGTACGAACTGTAAACATCGTGGTGGTTCCTGGGGCATCTGTAGCAAAGCCTAGACAGAGAAATCTATTCAACACACACACACAGACACACACACAGGCCCATAGAAATGCCCTCATGCTAACCACAAAAGGTTTGCCCAAACACATCCACCCACATCCAAACACGCAGGTTTAGTTTTTTCCCTAAACACACACACACACACACACATACTAACACACATGCACACAGGCTCTTCTAAAAACAAGCACCTTTTGCTTCCTGCATGACGCATTCTGTGAGCGGTATCTGATGGTACACTGAGTCACAGTCGAGCTGCATTGCAGAATGGCAGAGCAAACACACACGCACGCACGCACGCACACACACACACACAGTGGATGGTATGAGCGTTAAGGTAAAATGCCACCGGGCAGGTGCAGTGCTCGGAAAAGAAAGAAAGAAAGAGGGAGAAATCAGCGAAGTGAGAGAGAGAGAGGGTGGGAGGGGAGTGGAAAAAAATATTGAACATGTCAGGCAAGCTATGTAGCAACAACAAAGAAATGTGGTGAACAAGCAGAATGGAAACACAGAGACAAAAGGGAAACACTCGGCAGAAGGAAAAAGACTACAAGTTTAACAAGAGCAGAAGAAAAAGAGAAAGAAAAGAAGAGAGGAATAAGAGAAAGATAGAAACTGACATGAAATCCAGCACATTCCTTTGACAGAACTCAATTTTCTGATAGGCTCCATGTTCAAGGTGTCAGATTTGCAGAGTTAACCCTGGTTAACCCAGTGTGTGTGAGTGAATGATAGTGTGTGTGTGCACTGTAAACAGGATGGGGTACGGAGACCTTGTACCAATCTAATCACGCGGCAGAGCGAGAAAAATAGAGTGCATTTATCTCCAAATTCACACTTTCCCCCCTCTCCTCTGTGTGACGTCGTCGGTGTCAACAGACCTGGACTGCATTCAGACGGCAGCTATGGTGATGTGCAGCCACTCAAACGCGGTAAATCCACCTTAAAAAGTCTAGTCTGGAAATGCAGGACGGTTTGTGAGCCTTGTGAATCTCACAGTCGGAGATGCCGCGGTGCTGTGAAGCGCATTTGCAGTGGCAGAGTGCAGAAGAGAGTGAAGTGAGGTGAACTTATAAACAGCTTTATGGAGTTCATCTGTGACCACATCTAAATAAATCATCCGATTCAGACACAGCCCTGAGCAACATTACATTTTCCCTTTACTCTTTTCTCTCTAGCCACATTTTGCTCTGAGTGAGACGCTCTCTGTCTCTGAGTGTCTGGGTTTTTTTTTGTCTCCTCTCCTCTCCTCTCCTCTCTCCCTCATCTCTTTCTGCTGTCCACTCTCTCCCTCGCTCTCCTTCCCTTTTTCTCAGCCGTTAACAATAGAGCCATTCATGTGGCCACACTTTGAAACATGGCGTGGGGGGTTGGAGTGGGCCAGAGGTGACACTGAGGAGGGGGGGAGAGGAGAGAGTGAAGAGGAGGAGGAAGAAGAGGAATGGTGGTGGGGGGAGCTTTCCTCTCTTTTCTTCTCCGCAGCTCTTTTATGAGGGCAGAAACATCATTTTCTCAACCCAAGCGTCGCCCCGCCGCGACCCCTGAGCTGTGCTGAGAACACTCAAGTGTCAGTCTCCCTGACCTCCCCCTCTGACCTCTCACACCTCCTGCTTCTCACCCTCCACTCCTCCCCCCACCCACTCCAGTCTCTCCCTCTCTTTCATTTCAATGCAGTTGACAACATCTAAACTTTTTAAATCTTACATCACCAAGCTCGTAAGCGGCATCAAGTTTCCAATAAAAACTCAAATGTTGCTCACGTAGTCATGGTGAGATTTGAGAATGGCATCGTGGATGACGTGTGTGCTTTTACCCTGTGCCCTGTATGTGTGTGTGTGTGTGTATGTTTCTGTCTTTTCTCTTGTCCATCCTCATGTTGCCTGCCGTTGTACCTGCTTTGGGCGGCGTATCGGACAGCTCGAACATTTCCCAGATTCCACAGCGGCAACCCGAGCCGTGTCCGGACCAAAGCCGGGCACACAGGTGCAGCCAGCGGGGGCGAAACAAGGGAGGGTGTGTATGTGTGTGTGCGTACGTCTGTGCGAACATGAGAATTTGTGGGGGGGGGGAGGAGAGGTTGAAGGAGGGCAGACAAGTGTGAGCGCCGAGTCCGTGAGAGCAAAATCCGAAAAGCAAAGATGCCGCGGTGGAGAGAGTGAGGCGCGAGACAAAAGCAAGAGGTGGGATTCAAAGTGAATAAGGCATCAAAACAAACACATAAGGACAAAGAGAGAGCAAGAAGTTGGACAGATTGCAACAGAGCATAATGTGGCAAAAAATAAACTCTAGTGTAAAAAAAACAGACAGCAGGAGGATGAAGAAAAAGGGAGCGGGAAGGACACTGAAGTTGGCGGAGAGTGCAAAATAAACAAAAATGAAATCGGCGTGGCGGATTTACTCGAAACTCCACATCAACTTTGACCTCCTCCATCCTCTGGGGAGGGGGGGTTTGTCCTTGAGCTAACCACAACCTGGTGTGAGCGGGGAAGCAGAGGAGAGACAGCAAAGGACCGATCTATTAGGGAATAATAAACGATGGCGGTATTCGGTTCTGTGGCGGGGGAGATTTACGGCGGGCCCTGCGCATAAAGCTGTCCGCACTAATCTCATGGTATACACAGCGTAATCACACACACAGGGGCCGTGAGCGCCACCCCCCACCCCCCCGTTTTTAATGTACACACGCTGTCAGACGCACGGCGGGGGAGCACGCACGCTAAAAGAGTAGCAAACCGATCGGCTACGGGAGGAACACACACTCTATGGGACAAGCGTGCACGCACACACACCCGCTGAGCTGCAACACCTGCAGGCCATCTAGTAGCTGTCTAAAGTAAATCCGCTGGGTCTCATTTGCCGGAGAGGTGCTTTCCAAAGAATGCCACGACGAGCAAACACACACGCACACAGCGGAAAACGTCCATTTTGAACATGTCATCTCCAGTCCACGTGGAAACATTAAACGTCACTTCTGAACTGAGAATTTTCAGTCAGCTCTGCTCCATAATTAACTTAATTCCAACGCAAGTCAATTTACTTTCATGACTTTCCTTTCATTGATGTGTTAAAGTCTTGAAAGAATAAGAAATACCTCCCTCTAGTATGAAGGAAATGATTCAAGAGATTTGGCAATGTAAAATTATCTCACTCTACTGACAGACTGTTTTACCTACTTTAAGGAAAATATTATTTTAAGCCTCAGCGCTGGATTAAATCACTTGCTGCGACGGAGCACCCACACAGAGAAGGGACTGCAGTGGCTATCATTTTCCACTGTTCTGCTGTAGCAATCAGTCTGCGCAGCCCTGAAACACCAACTGTATATAATGTAAAACATATGGCTGGGAGTATATAAAACATGAATCCGCCTAATGCACAATCTGTCTTTGACACAGTATTCGTAGGAACAGCATCTCAATCAAACTGACCTGCTGCGCTCGGCACGTCTCACCTACGTCTCCTGCCTGCTGCTTCATCTGATAGCTTTACAATGAAAGATTCAGGAGCTTTTAGATTTTACTCCTGTTGTGTTCTTTTATCTTGACCTCATCTTTGATCGCTTCTGTAATGGAAAAGAGCTTTTTCAACGTTTGCACAAGCCTGTTTGAAGCCCGTTTTGCAAGTTGAACTCGTGGCCTTGCATCAAAAAATGCTATTATCATCTGTAGCTGTTCGAGTGTGTGAGGTCATCCTATGAAATATCACGGCATCACCTCTAGAGTCGTGTCTTTATATCATTCTTTAGTCATACATCAGTCTGAGAGGATTAAATTGTTCATTATAAATCCATGAAATACTTTAAGATCCTCACTGCAGCTTTATGTAAGACTCAAGTTAAAGGAAGTGATTTAATTCTTGTATTAACTTTGACACATTATTTGTCATCTTGAGTGTTCTTCAAATTAATAATCAATGATCATAATTTAGTTATTCAAAAAATCTGCATCATCTGACAGGACCTTGTGCAAGCAGACGCTGCGGCTTCGGTTTCTATCAGTGCACAGGGCAGACAGACAGTCTTAAAATATCCATAATCATTATTACTGTCTTCATTAAAGAACCATATACCCTGGAGAAGAGCTGCAGAAAGTGGTCTTTGACTGTGTGTATAGAGCTGGAGAGAGATAGAGATACATTTGTACGAGATGGAGGGAGACAGAGAGGAGTAAGGAAGAGACAGAGAGGGGGAAAGAGAGGGCTATAATGTAAATTGATGAGCGTTTGAGTCTCTCTAGAAGACATGGCCCAGATACCTCCGAACATTTCTATAATGGATGAAATGGTGAAATGAAAGTGAGTTCAATGAGGAGAGGAAGGGGGGGGGGGGGGGGGGGGGGGGGCTGGGTTTCCATCCAGGAACTTTTGTTTTGTAAAAATGTGGACGTAAACAGCACATTTTGAGCAACTTTCTTCTATATTCTTTTTTTCTCCTCAACCCTACCGCCCCACTGGTGGGTCAGTCGGCACGGACTGATCCTGTGCTGCCAAACTTTGCCTCAAGCCCACAGAACTTTATTATTTATCTTATGGAAATCCCAAATATGTCAGGCTGAATTTGGGGGGAAATGTGTGTAAAATGAAGCACAGAACGTTCAGGGATATTACCATTAATGGTGCAATCATTAAAAACATCCTAAAAAACAGTCTTGGGTTTGAAAGATGAAAAATTTCTATGATAGAGTGAAATTTAAAGAGTTTTCCAACTGTTTTTAGCTTTAATCTACCTGACCAGCACTAAGAGCAGGCAGAAAACTAGCAAGCAGACATCTAGTGGAGCATCTAGCTGCAAATGAGCCAGACAGTTCCCTCAGAAAGTGGTGGAGACCAAAACAGAGCTAACAAGAGAGTGAAAATTATATTTATAGTGATCAGGTAGACCAACACATGAGTTAAAATTAATGCTAGCGTGGCTAAATTTATCATATAAAAGGCCAAGGGCTGTGATGAGGCACTGATCACTGGCTCCATATGCAATTTTCTTTTCATTTAAATTACGCTTTGGCCCTCAGGCCTGCTAGAAGATCAACACGTGGCTAAATATGAAATAGTTTGTGATGAAGAGGTGATGAATGAGGTTATTCAGACAAAATTCCAGCTGGGACAATTCACGTGAATACCCTCTCAGGTTGGAACAACAACTCAGAAAGTCTTTGGTACATGAGTTGCCGACTTGACGTCATATGATGCTGAAACATGTCCTGTTCTTCTCCTCTCTCCCCTCTTGTAGGGCAGCATGGCCGCTGATCGGTTAGCAAAACATGAAACAACCTGCACTGCAGGGCTCCAATACACAAATCATTTTAGTGATGTTTCACGATGAAGAGCAGCTTTGGTGCATTGAACTTTTTGGATATTGGAACCCTGCGAGCCATTTTCTGTTTCATGTTTTGCAAATCTTTGACTCAGCACATGCCCTTTTTGGCTTGGACGTTTGTATAAACTCCTATTTTGGCTGAATGGTTTGCACTAATGCCTCATAGCAAGAATCCCAGATTCAAACCGCGGTTTACCCAGGACCTTTTGGCAAACAGTTTGCATGTTCATCCAATGCCCGGAAACCACAAAGCGATGATGAAGCTGTTTGCTCATCCACAACTCTGTTCGGCCGCCTTTTATCCGTCTCCTCGACCCTAAACATCCATCAAACACAACCTATCTCCTAAATCTTCCAGCCATTCCAAATAAAACGACTTTATACTACCCAATGGTGGGGTCTTTGTAAGTCAATATTTCAAAGAGCGTGTCGTCCAAACGGCCAAAAAAATCAATAAATGCAGCTTTGAAGCTACATACATTTAAGGAAATAAAAAAAAGGAGAGAATGAACGAGAGATAAGCCGACTATAAGAGCGGTGTGAACAAGGAGAGAGGAGCACAAGGTTGATGTAAAGTCGGTGAACGCTGGAAAGCCCTCAGGAATGTTGGTGGTGAGAAACGACAACGGCGGTAATGGTTTCCATATGGTGGGGAGGAGGAGGAGGGGGGAGGACGAGAGAGAGGGATGAGAGGAAAAGAGGTGGTGGAGGAAAAAAGGTAGAGAGACACTGACGAAGAGAGCGGGAGAGGGAGGGAAGCAGGTAGGGGTGCAGAGCCTTGTTTGAATAGTTAGTTGGCATCATGGGACTTTGAAGGTAACAGTGTCCTTGTCATCACACACACACACACACACACATACACACAGGCACACACTCATCCTGCTGTCCGGAGGCGGTCCAGAATGCTGCAGCGTCGGTGTCACATCCAGTACACATCACACCCAGCATAACCGCGGAGACACGGGATGGAGGCACGCTGGATGCCTTGGCATTTGCAAAGAGCATGTACACACACGCAGAGACGCACACTGTGTTTGTCTCTCCCATAAACACACACACACACACACACACACACACACACACCCTTCATCTCCCTTGTTGCTTCACTCCTGCTGAGCTCAATACAATCCATACGATACAATGCAGCAGATGAGCGTATCACATTAGGTTGAAACTTGTAGCTGCACCATGAAGAGAAAGTAGAACTAACTAACCAACTGTGGAGAAAGACTTCTTCTCCTTCTTTGAACAAAGCGGAACAACGCAGCTATATTCAGGTCAACAGAAACTTTTTCTCCAGCAAACATCTCCCCCTCTCTTTTTCCTCATCTCCCTCTCATTTGCATCCTTGTTCCTGTGTTTTGTTTTTTTTCTTCATGTTCCTGCTCCTGCATCTCCAGCTCAGAACTTTTGTTCGTGGCTTCTTTTGACTCCTCCAAACATTCTCCAGTTGCAGACGCATGCTCTATATTCAATCTGTGGCGTCTCGCTGAGCCTCCCTCTTGCTCTATTTCTCACTTCTCCACCTCTCTATACCTTTCTTTGGTTCCTGTCTTTTTCTTTTCTCTCCAGCCAACCATATGTCGCCTCGCTTGTTCGGGGCTCGTCTTTGATTTTTAGCTGGTTCAAAAAACACTTCAGCGGTACAGAAATTGAATAATGCACAAACAACAGGATACGACTATTAGCTGGGAAAATGTGACTCAAATAACAAATGATATGTTCATTTACAATGCACTTTAAAATCCACAGCATGGTTCCCTTGGGGTGGTTTTAGGAACATGCTCTTAAATCTCTTCCTTTAACTGAGTGTTGTCTATTTTTACTTTGTTTTAGTATTCATTTTATTAGTGTTCTGCTTTGTATTACCTTTGCACGCTACTTTTACAATATTCTAATACATACTACTGCGTTTTTTGTTCAGTATCTTGTTGTATTTTAACATTTAAATGTCTCCATGAGATGGTGCCTGATTCAGTGATTTAAAAGGCTGCCACTGTCCTGTGAAAACACTGACAACAACTTTGTTTTAAGCTTCATAAAATGTATTTTTCTTGTTTTTTAGCTTCAAAAAGTACCAATAAAAGGAGGACTTAATCCAAAATCACCAAATTCAAAGGTTTCATTTGACAGCAGTGAAATATTGATTACTAAATCAAGAGCAAAAGATTTCTCTCCCACCCCTGGGACTATCAATAATGACTTTTTTTTAAATCATCAATTGATCATTTTAATCTTTTAGTCAATAAAATGTGAGGAAATACTGGCAAACGCCTAGTTAATGTTCCAGAGTTCAATTTTGTCTGACCAATATCCAAAACCCAAGAAGTTGATTCATATTTTCTTTTAGAAGTTTTAGAAGATGGAAAAACAAAATATGTTTTTATTAAATGGTCTGTTATGTTCCTCCTGTCTGAAACTGCTGAAGGCCTAATTGTGGCACGTTGTTTCTCTCCTTAAACATTTCGTAATTTTTCGGTTAATGTGGGCAGTATTTCATGCTTCCGTCTGAAAATGATCATGATGACATGCACTAACCAGCAGCCATTAAACCACAGTGCAGACATTTTGTGTCCAAACTGAAGGAATCGCTCCAAAATGCAAGCAAACCATTCCTCTGTGGGGGGGTGTCATACGAATCTAAAACCATACTTTTGACGTCCCTCCTCATAGCTACAGTTTCCCTCACCTCCTTCTTTTTCTGTCCTCGCTCCTGAACGCTCCCTAACCACCATTTCTTCCTGCTCCCGTGTCTCTTTTCCTCTCACACTCCCTCCCCTTCGTTCCCCGTTTTTCAGCATGTACTCTGGATGATTTGCTGCAGTCTGGATTGGACCCATTAAGGTGGTCTACTGGAGGTGTGTGGTGACAGAGCACTGCGGGTCCTGACAGCTCGGTGTGTGTGTGCGCACGTGTGTGTGTGTGTGCGTTGAAGAGAGACAAAGAGATTGAAAGCCCCCCCCCCCCCGTTCAGAAATAGATACACCTACGCTGGTGAACCCCTCAACAGAGGCTGAAGGAGACCCTTGAGACACACACACACGCACACACACACAATACAGATCCCCTAAAATTCCCAGTGAGGTCTTTAGTGAGTTTAAGTATATAGCTTATGATGACATATATACACACACATACATGCTTAGTGGCAGCTGGTGTTTATGCCTGGCGTGTGAAAAGTCTCTGAGCTTCAAGTCATTCCCTCCAACCACCTCACTAATTTAATTAGGTCACTCAGGACTCTGGAGGAATGAAGGTTATAATGCATGCAGTGGCTCTCATTCTCATTCTTTATGCTTCACACATACCTACACACACACACACACACACACACACACTGAAAGAGAACCATCCAAGAGTCGTCCCTCTGGGAGTGAAGGAGTGAGGTGAGATGCTGACCTGCCACAGTGTGGGTCACCTACATTTCCAAAGCTCTCTGTATGTGTGTTTGAGTGCATCCACATGCGTTCATGCATGTAGGCGTTCTCCGGAGGGTCTCCTCTCCCCATCTGTGACCTGGGCGGGCCAGTTGTGTGTGTGTGCCGGGGCTCAACTTTGCTCCGGGGAGGCCACAGGGTGCACGAAGTCTGAAACTTTAGCTATAGGGGACTCAACTTAAGCTCAGTCAGGCCACGGTGTCAGGAGAGCAGTGTAATCCATAGGGGGTCTCTAGGGGCCACCAAGAATGCAGGGCCCCTGGGACATAGCTTTTTTTTTTTTCGAACAGGCTGTTTGAAAGAACATGCAAGTAGTGTATTTGTGTTCAGTTGTGCGTAAACCTTACCTGAAAAGATAAGGCTGCTGTTATTTGCTTGTCTTAATGTCAACTAATCTCGTGAAAAGACCAAAACCAACAACGCCTGTCTTTCAAACTAAACGTTCCATCTATTCTCATCTCCAAGAAACATTCACACATATATAGTTTCACACTATATTGGACAGCACTGGAGCACCATGGCACAGAGAATTAAGATATTAAGGTTTGGATACGCAGGCAATACTTAGAATCAATTTGTTGTTTTGTTATTTAAAGGGGCTCTGTGGGACTTCTGTGTTGTGCAGGAAGCCGGTCGTTCGTTCATATTAGCAGACTCCGTTTCCAAACAACCGTTAGCTACTGTTGCTCTCTGAGAGAGAGGCTCTCTCTCTCTGAGAGAGAGGCAACAGTAGCACAGCACAGTCCAGCAGCATTAAACAACTTAAACCAATCATCCACAGGTCTGTATAGGCAACTGAGAGAGATGAGGAAGGTGTCATTTTTCAACTCACATTACAATCTGCTCAATCTACAATGTGGCAAATAAAAACAGGTTAATACATGTAACTTGCTGCAAATCGTTGCATTAAGTTATATATATATATATATATATATATATATATATATATATACACACACACACATATATATATATATATATATATATATATACACACACACACATATATATATATATATATATATATATATATATATATATATACACACACACACACATATATATATATATATATATATATATATATATATATATATATATATATAGTTAGCTTATTTCTTTAAAAGAGGCGTATTTAATGATTTTTAGACAACTGGGCATGTGTGGGCCCAAAGTTAAATAGAAAAATTGACACAGCTCTCATGTTGCTAGGCTAAACATACACCACCAGCTAGGAGACAGCTAGCTTGGCTTAGCATAGAGACTGGAAGTAAGGTGAAACGGCTAGCATGGCTTGTCTCAAGCTGAAAAAAAAAAATGCTTGAGGAGCAACATTCTGGCACATAACCTCTTTTCAAACCACAGGTTGTTATTTTTTATTTATTTGTTATTTAGCCAGGCTCTCTTTCCCCCCTTGTTTACAGTCCTTTGCTAAGCTAAGCTAAACATGTCCTGTCTCTAGCTTAATATTTACTGTATAGGCATGACGGTGGTATTGCTCTTCTCTCAGCAAACAAGGATATTTCCCAAAATGTTGAACTATTCCTTTAAGTGACAACAATTTGTGTTTCGTTCTGTCCTATTTCTTTATTGTTAAATCATAAGCTTACAAATAAAATAAGAAATAGCTACGTGTTCAGGTTAAGGATAAAGTTAGCTTATAGAAAGGGAATTCTTATACTCCAAAGGAGCAAGAAGTATAGAAGAAGTATATCAATGATATGTGTATTTGCTATGTGTATCCCAACAGGGGCCTTGTGTATCTGCAGCAGTGCTTAATCCACCATTCGAAATGGGAACCTGGCTTCCATTCGCTTTCCCCACAGGCTCCGAGCAGCGCTACCCGACTCCCAGATTCTCAGCTACTCCGACTCCAGTGGAACGCATCTTGAAGCGATTTGGGGCTCAAACCCTTTGCTGCTCCCTCTCTTTTTTTTTTTCCCTCCCTCCCTCCTCTTTGGCTCTCCATCCCCCACCCGTACGCCTCCTCCCGATCTTGGCTGAAGGAAGCTTTAAGGGCTTAGGGGAAAGCGCTGGAGCGGCAGTCCCGGCTCGACCCAGGGGTTGTGGAGCCCCGCGGTAAAATCAACAGTTAGCCCGCCGCGTGAGCAGAGAGTCCGAGCAGTCAGGGAGGGAGGGATGCTGTCCACGAAAGTAGGACAGGCAGGGTCTAGGGCTAGCTGACGGCTGCCTCAATTGCAAACAGACACACATAAATGCAATCGCAAGCGCACACACACGCATGCCCGCACATAAACACGCTGAAAGAGAAAGCCTCCAGGTCATCAAAAATCCTATTCACTCCCGTCAGGATATTGAAGTGTGTCATGCCAATATTTCAGTGCTGATAGCTTTGCCAGAATGCGTGTGTGTCTGAAAGTGTGTGTGTGTGCACGGCGGTGTGTGGGTGTGTGCCCGAGCACGTCCGCGCGCGCACCTCGCCACTTCTCTCCCACTTTACTTTGTAAAGAGTGGCTTTTTCAAAAGTCGCCCGGGTATTTTCAAGGGGCCTGTCTAATTCATGCAGGTGAAGTGTTTTAAAGTTCCATTCTCCGTTTACCTGCGGGGCCTGAAGAACACACAACAGAGGTGTTGAAATAACACCTCCTCCCCTCCCCTCCTCTCCCCTCGCTCCCTCCTTCCTCACTTTTATCACAACTTCTATCCTTTTGTCCTTCACTTTCCTCCTGTCCCTCCACACCTGCCTCCCCTCGCTGCACTCCTTCCCCCTTTCTTTCCATCTTTTTTCTTATCCCTCCTTCTCCTCCCTGCTCCTTCTCCTCCCTGCTTTCTTTTTACCTCATCCTTCCCTCATCCTCTCTCTCTCTCTCTCCCTGCCTCTCATAGTGTTTGAAGCGGAGTGTTTGTCTCTAGGGCTGGATGATTGACAGCTGAGAGAGAGCCAGGCAGCTCTCTGGTGACAGATAAGGACTTTGGCTCTATTACTCACTGGGTCCCACAGACACACACACACACAGACACACACACAAACACACGCGCATATAAACTCTCACCCATCCTCCCACGTGCACACGGATTCACTTACTCGCTTGCACACACACACAGAGAAACACACACTCCGGATCCCATGCTGCTCCCACAGTTCGGCAGGGAGCAGACAAACCTATTTGCATTAGGAAGCAGCGTGTAAAATAAATAAAGAATCGGATGAATCGAGGAATAAATAGACAGGAGGCACGGCTGGGGATGAGTATGACTGATTTGCAGTGTTTGTGTGTGCGTGTGTGTGCGTGCTCTCTTTTTCAACCTCTGGGCTCCCGAGTGGGGAGAAGCGGCAGTGCAGCGAAAGAAACACCCTGCACACCCTGTTGAGCACACACAAACACACACACAGTCAAATATACATGAAAAGATTCTACAAAGCCCAAATCATTATGGTAATGAAAAATGAAAGGGTCTAAAAATACTGTTTTATTCCTCCCTTTGTTTCGGGGGGGGGGGACTCCAGAGAGACCACTGGCTGACAATGAGAGGAGGAAAGAGTGAGACGGAGGGAGTGAAGGAAAAGAGAAATAGTTTTCCTCCTATCTGCTTTTGCATGAGCATCTCTCCCTCTACAGCCACCCAAATCTCTGGATTGCAACACTCTCCTTTTCTTCAAAGAGAGAAATTGGATTGAGTGCAACTGGTTCAAATTGGGTGCATGTTTATGTTCTTGGCAGGCAACAGGAAAGCTCAGTGACTTGTTGATTGACAGCTAAAAGTGAGAGGAAGATGGCGAGAAAGAGAGGCGGCAGGCGCATAAACAGGTGCAACATCAGATACGGAGAGGAAAAACAGGAAAAGGAGAGCAAACGTGGAATTAGAGAGAAACGCGGCGAAGTCGGTACTTACGTAAGTGTGTGCAAGAGTGAAAAATAGGCTGAAAATTGGGGGGGGGGGAGAAAAAACAATGATGCAGAAGGATGAGAAGAGAGCAGAAGGAGGGATGGATGAAAGACTGCGAGATGTCGTGCTGGGTTACAGGTGTGTGTGTTAGGGAGCGATAGGGGAGAAAACGAAGGCAGAGATGGGGGAGAAAAAAGAGATGAGTGAGGAATAATTAGGCCGACCCCCGGCAGAGGAGCGTGGCAGGTGAAAGGACGAACGGAGGGAAGGCGAGGTCAAAGACGGACGGACGACAGGGGAGATGAAGAAGCGGAGGGTTGAAGGCAAGGACGCGGCGACATAGCAGGGAGAAGGCGAGAAAGAAAGGGAGAGGCTAAGGCGTGACGAAAGAGATGGCAGGCTCAGCGTGAGAGAGAGGAGGAAGAAAAGAGAGCAGGGCAGCCTGGAGGACAGAGGTTTAAAAGTGAGAGGAGAAGGAGGAGGAGGAGAAGGAGGAGGAGGAGGTGACAGAGATAGACGCAGAGCATGAAAATGGCCTTTGTCATCTCTTCTCAAACACAGAGCCGGAAGACAAAGGGAGCGTGAGCGCGAGCCGCTTTTTCCAGCATCTCTTAGATGACAATAGCTATTTGTCTCCACATCAGAGCGAGCGGAGAGGAGAGGCAAGAAAGTACACTACACACTGTTCTCCACGTCTCTTCCTCTTCACTCGCTTCTCGTCTCCGTCCTCCTCAATCTCCCGTTTTTTCCCACCGCCCCCCCCCCTCCAACATGTCACATTTACACAAATACCCTTAAACACAGATCCTCTCCCTCTGCATGCCATCGATCTAAAATGCTCTAACTGGCTGTTAATGGGTGTCGGAGGGAGGGGGCGGGGTGTGCACCCCATCCTCCATTATTTAAGGTTAGAGGTTAAGGGTCATGCCTGAGTGCTGATGGTGCATCCTGCCAGACAAAGCAGATTAACACACACATACACACATACACACACACACATGGCCGGCAGTGGTATGTCGCCCCTCTACCCCCCCCTCCCCTCCCAGCTTGTTCCCAAGCCTCGACCTCATTGGGCGCGATTGTATCATAAGTTGCAGGTTGCACCAATGAGAGGTCAAGGCCTGGATTGTGCGTGCGGTCAGCGGTCAAACCGCCTCTTGCCACGGGCGCTGATGTCACTGCTGAGTTAGTATTCATGGCGAACAAATTGCAGATAAACACTGGGCGTCATTTGATTTTATTTGTTTGTTCAGTGCATCCAGCCTCATCTCAGACTGTCATGTTTGCCGTTAAGTGGCTCCTTCTATCCGCAAAATACACATTTATCTTTTTATCCATACTTAATGTTGAACAGCTGGTGCCGGTGCCGGTGCCGTTCTCCACTCACTGATCTATGCGATCAACTCAATTCAGTCTCTAAACTCAATAAGAAACAGAAGAATGCTATCTGGGCACTGTTTAACCCTAAATTAATTTCATTTAGTCATCTAGGCTGACCCCACTCTGGCAGGGAATTTAAGATAAGATTCAAAAATTTGCTTAATATGCAAACTCAGTTTATGTTATCAGCTTAAATAATGTAATATTTTATATCTCTTATGTGGGAAATTGTCCTACGGCCTCACCAACCTGGGATCTGCACTTCAAGGATAGTTTCTGAAGCCACAAGGACACAGTGTTGCTGCACAGAAAATTGAATGATAAATTAGTCGGGCTGCAACTAAGGATTTTTTCATTGGTGATTAACATTTCATCGACAGAAGGTCAAAAAATGACCATCACATTTTCTGAGAACCCAGATTGCTGGTCTTGACAGATCAACAGTCAGAAAACCAAAGATAATTAATTAACAGTGGCAGAAAAGAGAGAAAAGCACTAAATCATACCTCAAAAGTGTATGAATCTTAAAACAAGAAGATTTTCTGCCGGGTAATCAAGAAAAATGAGACTTGGTTTTGGAAAACAAGCAAAAAAAAAGACAAGACAATACATTTACAGTGACATAAAACAGAGAAAAGTACTAAATCCCCATGTGTGAGAAGCTGAAACCAGCACATTTGTCCCTAATAAGTCCTCAATTAAGGATTAATTCCTTATCAGAATTATTGCATGTTAATTTTCTGTTAATTCACATCTCATATAGGCAAAATGCTTCAGAAACACGTATCATATTTTGAACTGGGAATGATAAGTAGGGCTTACCATTCTTAATTCAAAGCATCGGCCATTTAGTAGCTGTTCTGGAGCTTTTGATCATACCACATTATCTTCATCAGCATATGGAATTACATTTTGTATTTTATGTTTTTGAGGGGAAAAAAAAAACTTCCATCACGAAAGAATATCCATTTTATTAAGTACTTTTCTGCCATCTGCAAGCGTGGTAACAAAATTTCAGCCTATATTTCCAGTTAAAATCAACTTTTTTTAAGTGTACGCATCTTGAAATATGAATGGTTGCTGCACTAGAATGAAGAAAAATAAGACTTGATTTGAATCATCACTAAAACAAGTTACTTTTTAATGGAGCATTTGAGATAATCTTGCTGCATTGACAGATTTTTATAACTTGTTTAAAAGAAGGTAAACTTCAAGCGCTCTATTACAGACAAACGGGACTTGAGAAGGACGGTGTTAAAGTGTAAAGAACATTCAATCTAGAACAAAAGATCAATTTAGTTGCCCCTCAGTCCACTGTTGATCTGTGTGTGAGGTCTTCCTTTAGATCTGGCATCAGTGGGCAGCTCTGCCAGTGTGTTTAGAAGTGTTAAATGCCCCCCTGACCTGCTGCAGTCTGTTATTAGCCCCACCGACTGCCATGCCTGCTAACTCATACTGGCATCAACGCCCATGCCTGGCAATGCACACAAACACACACACACTGGTCAGATACACAAACTCACATGTGCGAACGCTTACGAGGGAACATGTTGCACGGACACACACAAACACACACACACGCTGGGCACTCAGCAGAGGGTGAATAGCCGGTGATCCTCCTCCTCCTTCCGCCTTATCAGTGAGTTGCGTTCCGCCTTAGCCATGCATACTGTACAGTCATTAATCATGATTCTCATTAATTATCTATGCACCCGGCTGGCTAATTAACACATCAGCTCAAGCAGAACTAATGCTGCATGCTAGTTCACCTCCCACTCGCACCCAACACTCCCCAACCCACACACACACCCTACAACTCCAACACTGCTTCTCCCAAAACTTCAGTTCCTGTCAGCTGCAAGGAGACAGACTTGTGAGAAGAAGCTTTAATGTGACACTACAGTTGGAGGAGGGCACGAAGACGAAGCACCAGCTGCAGATTAAAGGGACATTCTGTTATGTATTACCAGTCTGCAATGTTTAATGCCTTGTGTTGTAATTTGCATCTCCGGTGAACTCAAATTTGCTCGTCTTGTCGTGTCAACACAAGTTAATGGTTTGCTCCAGTCCGTTTCACACAATGCATTTAGACAGCCCCTAATGAACGGCCATAAAACTGTATTTGTGTCCTATCTGCAGGTGAATACAGCAGTGCACGCAGTACAAAAACCTACAAATCAAACACCAACCTCGTGTCCTCGTTTACAGCTGACTTTATATGCATACTGTATGCTGGGCTGCATCAAGCTGAATGAATAATGACACCTGCATTTTTAAAAAGGTGAAATTCACATATCAGGAGAAATTAAACCATGTGAATCTTCTGTGTTGACTCTGGTGACACACAATTTGCACTGCTGACCTTTATGAAGCCCGTTTTGACGGTGCTGACCCGAAAGCGAACCACGAGCCCCAGAAAAAAAACATATAAATCAATCGTAGCTTTTTAGCTGTGTTGCATCACCCACTTTTAAATAACCCAGCTCTGCTGGAGTATGAACTGCTCCACCGGAGAGACAGGGTTTTCAGACAGTTATGAGACAGGAGACGATTCTATAAATACAGTACGTTCCTTAAATAAATTGTGTATTACCATCGTCCCAGCTAGCGTGAAGCGACATTAACTGACATTAGCATGCTCCTGGGTGCCTAGCATGGTAGCGGTTAGCAACGGATGCCAGCTCTCACACTTTTGGTGTGAGATGCTGGCTCTCAGGCTCTGTCTCACACTGTGACACCGCCTGAACAAATCTCACATCAGATAATAATAAGACGCCTCAAAGACACACCTTCATGGAAAATATACTTATAAAAAATAACAGGCTTTGTCTTTACACAGGAAGTCTACAATCAGAGCACCACACACACATTTCAGCACCAATATTGGACCTTTCATGTTGAGTTCTGTCTTATTCACTTTGCTTCACAATTTCAAATACATTACAAATGGAAATTTCCATAAAAATACAACTTTTAATGACACTAACACCTCTTCCGAACATACAGATAGCAAGCTAGCAAGCAAGCTAACTCTAGCTTTTTACCTTTTACTAGCAAATGTTATCGTCCCAATTATTTATTCATACTTATGACCTTTGGCCTTTGAACAATGACAATAGGTTGGAGGTGAAGCAAGTGGCGAAATGTATAGAAAGTAAAACCAGTGGGAGCGTTTTGAAAGAATTGGCCACCTCAAATTCATACTCAAAAAGAATAGTGAGGAGTATCTCACCAAAGTAAGCACTAACCGCTGCCAACTGTAGTTTCCCATAGCTAGTTAGCTCAGTTAGCCATGCAGCTAGCTGTTCTAACTGTGAGCTCTCAGACCAGGGGAGTGTTTGTATTTACGCCGCAAGCACAGGGGCTCTTTTTAGTTAATTTTTGAATGTTTTCAACTAAAATTCATTCATATAGCCCCTTTAAACTCGCAACACATCTGCTTGTTCGCATAAGACAGCCTGTAACAGGTCAAATTAACGAGGCTCACCAATAATCTTTCCCTTTTCCACTAAATGTAATACAGGTTTGTCCACATTACAAAGGCGTGCTCAAGTTTTGTTTGATGCTTCACTGCTGCTCGACTCTTTCATCTGAGTAAGCTCATACAGCCGCAGGATAGATATGACAGTGATGATATCATCAAAATGAGAGAGCTGCAGTGAGCATCTACAACAGCGGTGAGTTCATCGTTAATCATTAAAGTTTAAGTCACTGTAGTTAGATGAACCGTTGTTGCACATGGACGGGAATTTTGGTGTTTTATAAAACCAAAAACTCAACGAATTGAGTCAAACAACACAGAGAGCAGGTTTTGGGTGATGCATATTCATCACTTGGGTTTTTTTTTTATGTTGTGGGACTTTTGTTGTTGCTGGAATTTCATTTGTGATGCTCAGAACATTTCCAAAGCCATTAATATTCATATTCTTCTCAGAATCGGTGCCCAATACAACTGAGCTGGATCGATAATCCACAGAATTAACTGTCTACAATTTTGGTGAACAGTTTGTGGGGTCTGATGTTACCAGTGATAGATCCAAGAATTAAACACTAAATGTCTTCTGCTGAAGGAGTCCAAATAACGAAGACGCGAGGAACGGCACGGACGGTAAATAACATCCCAGTATGCAGGCCCTGCAGTAATTGAACTGGATGAATTGGAAACCTCTCTGGCCTTGTCTCTATGGGGGAGTGCAGGCTTTAACTAGGCGACACCAATCACCAGAAGGGCCTGATTTTAATATGGTCATTTCTTCTCGCATACAGGGAGCAGGCTGAGATAACAAGCAGGGAGATGGATTCAAACCGACTCCATTCAGAGTACAGTCAAGGTGCCACATCCTGCTGGGATATCTGGCCACTCCATGTGGTTTATATGCTGGTCCAGCTACCATAGTATTTACTCCCTTTAATCTCCCATGAGGCCTTGGGCTAGAGTGAGATATGTGCCTGGGGGTAAAACGAAGGGTAATTCACACTCAGACATGGAATTATAATGTTTCCATGCATGAAGCCTCTGAATAATTTACAGCTTTCAATGGCTTAACATTACTCATTCGGCGAACACACACGCACACGTGCACGCACACACAGGTCTGGAACAGCACAGGCTGTGGTGCAGATTTAGTCATCGCTCTCGCCTCACCAATCTCTCACTGGTGCAACACTAAATACAGCCCCCCTCATCTCATTCTTTCTGACAGCCTGTGTAGCATATAATTATGTCCCCCCTGAAACCAGGGCAGTAATCTCACACACTTGTCTGGCCATTATCATGGAGGCTCTGGCTTTTCTCTGCCCACACCCTGCCTTCCCTCAACCTCTCTCATCCAGCACTTGTTCTTTCAGCGCAGCTCTGATTTCGCCATCTCTACTTCTTCATATCTCTCTCTCCCTTTTTTTCTCTCTCTATAAGCCAAAACCCTGAATGAGAGAAAGAATGAGAGAGAGGGAGAGAAAGGCACCCTGACATTAACGAGATTGCTCGTTAAGAAAGGAGGGAGGGGGAAGAGGGAGAGAGGAAGGGAGGTGGAAAATGGAGGGGCTGTAATTGGGAGGTTTTTGAAAAGGAGAGAAAGAAAAGACAGAATTAGGTTTCCATCCAGGGCCTGTCTGAAAGTGTGTGTGTGCGTGAAGCAGATACAGAGGGGACTAAATATAAGGTGAGAGAATGACTTGTTGGATTTCTCAAGAGGTGCTAAAGGTCAGACACACCTATCAATCAGGTTCATACAAAGGGCCTGGGTCTAGCTCTCCCCCCGCCGGCCCTCCTCCCACCAGCTCCCTCCATCTCTCTTTGGAGACAAAGAAACACTTTACAGTAACAGGCTTCTGGAGACTATTTCCTCCCAGTGCTTGTAGCTGCTGCACTGTCAGCAGGCCCATTACAGAAATGCATTTCATTGGCATTTCGCTTCTTGTTGGGCAGGCGGGCTAGAGAGCTGCTTCACAACGCCAGACACATCCTGCCGAGACAGCCCGGTTTATAGCAACATAAAGAAGTGTCGACTTCTCTCTGCATGTGGATAAAAATATTTACTCTTCCTCTAACGTATTAAGCCTCCAGGAGTGATGTACACCACCTTTTGTGGGTTCATATTTCCTTTTTGAGGGACTGAGCTTCTCTTGAAACTTTTTTCAGCCCGTAATACTCGCTAATAAATTTAGAGAAACTGATATCCCGGCTTCTGAATGAGCACGCCACCCAAAAATAAGTCCGTGTGTGGCTGAAAGCGCGGGGCTTTGCATTTCTTAATGTGCAAATATGTGCCAATAAATGTGTGTATGTGTGTGTGTGTAAGTCGGTGTAATCCCTCGCTATGGGACGCCCTCCCTTCTTCCTGTGCCAGATGAGGAGATATTCTGCCAAATTCGACGGGCAAGTGGGCTGCCAACTGCGAACATACACTCTCAACCGCACACCGAAATCATACACTGGCATGTGATGCATGCATATAGGACACAAAGAGCCATGTGTGCGGAGACACACACACACACACACACACACACACACAAACACACACACACATGCTCCGCTGGGTGTGGGCAGGTTTATTCTAGTCTATAGGTCTGGAAGAAATGTCGGCGGATTAGGGAGAGAGCCCACAGAGAGGTATATGGAGGAGCTACGGGAGGGATGGAGGGATGGAGATGAAGAGGGAGAGGGAGAAAGAAGATCGAGTTAAAGCAAATGAAAGATAGCGAAGAAAAGATGGACGGAAATTAGATTGAGGGGCATGATGCGGGCGCTCTGAAACAGTTAACTCCATGGTTTATAGAGCAGGATGGATTATCTCTACCTCTCTGTTTCTCCCCCCCTCCTGCTCCAATCTCTCCATTGTGTGCCACTATAGAGCTCTATGGAAGCAGCGGTGTAGGGGGAGGGATTGAAAGAAATTCCCTCTCTTTCTCTTTCTCCAGCTAAATTAATAATATGAAGCTCTCTATCCCTCTCAGTCTGCTTTATCCTTTTATTCGCCCCCCTTCTCCGCTTTATCTCAGAGTATTCCTTGATTCTATTATTCCCTTGGCTGTATGCTGGAGTTATACAAGTATATGCCGGTGTGTGTGTGTGTGTGTGTGTGTGTGTGTGTGTGTGTGTGTGTGTGTGTGTGCGTGTGTGTGTGTATTCAAAGCAAGCTTGACAGCCTGCACACAAAACTGAGCATGAGAAGTTTTTTTTTGCTGGTGAGAGACTTCAGGCTATAAAAGAGAGAAAGAGTGAGAAGGAGCGAGAGATAGATACAAGTGTGACAAAGGGGAAGTGGAGGAAGAGAGGGAGAGAATGGGAGAGGGTGAGGGAGGGGGGGAGGGAGGGACGGGTAACGAAAAGATGCGAGAGAGGGAGAGAGAAAGCGACGCGCAAAGGCGGAGGTGTGAGATGAGACCAAATAGATCAGAGTCACAGTTTCTAATAAGAGGTATGACACATTCTCATCTTTTACCTTTCTTCTTCTTTTTTTATTCTTAACCCTCTTTCCTCCCTCTACCTCCCTCCCCTTTTTTCTCTCTCCCTTCATCTCTCCTCTGTCTTTGCTCTTCATCAGCTCTCGAGCTGGAGTAAAAAGAAAAGCCGCCAGTACTCTTAACCAGGTGCCTGAATAGCACGCACGTTCAGTTCTCGAATTATGTGCAAGAATTATTCATTTTAAGGGTATGAATTGCTAATTCGTAATACAAAACACTAGTAGTACTTCATGTGCACAAATTACCTGCTTGATACTATTTATGGCTGGAGGATTTTGGAGGCGCTGGCAGAAATCTAAGCTCTTACCCAGCAGTCAGACCACATATTGTACCTCACACCTCCGGTCACCCCTCGCCTTTCACCTCTCGTGGCTTGTTTGAGCAGGAAACGAGCGTATTTTGGCCGACACTTCTACCGTTTTTCCATTGGTCCGGGGCTTGGCCAACTTTAATTGCACCAAAGCGCGCCAAGCCGTGAACACATGCGTTTCCACTGCTGCAGCAGAGGACAGCCATGTCGTTGTGGACTCTCAAACAAGCTGTATGTCGCACAAAGCTGACGGCTCAACATCTGTGTCTCGCGTGATGACGACAGAAAAAAATGATGTTTTTAAAAAGTCTCAGGTCTCAGCACTTTTGTGGCTTCACTACGCACCACTAATCATCCTCGTTTACTGTTTACTGACAGCTTTACATCACTAGCGAGGCTGTGTTGAGTTGCTGCTAATAGAAACTGAACTTCTGCTGCTCACGTTGAAGGTTTTACACCCACGAACCATGAGAGCCTTCTATTGTGAGGCATCCAGAGGAAATGCAGTAGAGCTGCAACGATTAATGGATTCTGTGTCAACTACTAAATGAGTCACCAACTTTTTTAATCAACTTTTTTGAGTCCAGGTCTATATATGTGATAAAAGCAGTGTGATGCCTTTTGTGGATCCAGAGAAAAAAATACATTGTCGCCAGTGATGTCACTCACTTGCAAGTTGCATTGTAGGTAATATAGGTGCCAGGTTTTGAACAACAGACCCCTGGTGTGAAACTGTTGACTCGTGACGGACAGTTTTTTTTTTAAAAACCTTGTGCCTGCATTACCCACAAAAAACGTGGCCACTGAATGACATCACTGGAGGCAGTTTAACAGACGACAATGCAGCTTCCTCCGGAGCCACAGCTTTATACTCCCCAAGACCTGACAACAAACTTCAATGTATAAAATTTGTGGAGTTATCCTTTAAATGTAAATATTTTCTGCTTTCTTAACGTTGTGACAGTAAATTGAATATCTCAACATTTTCTGCCGTTTTATAGGCAACAACTAATCGTTAGTCGCAGCCCTGGAATGCAGTGTAGCTCGTCCTGAATAAAATAAGATCTACACAATAAGATATGGACACATTCAGCACCATTTTGAAAAATATTATCACAATAACAGCACTATGAAGCACTTATAGTCTGTATTGTCCCAGTTCAAGGAACGCTCCTCACCCTCTCCCCCCCCCACCGTTCCGCACTCCCTTCCTCACCCTTGTTTCCCATCCCTCTCCCTCCCTCTGTCATCGCATCTCAGCCAGTGGATGTCTCTAATCACGGCGTCAATCAGAGAGTGGCGCGTGTAAGAGAATGAAGCTTAATCCAATAGAAGATACAGCAGATAATACAGCTGTTAAAACCATCAGCTGCCTGCCAGATAACAACCCTGTCACCCACATTAAGTCCCTCTCTCTCTCTTTCTCCCTCACTTTCACTCTGCGTCGCTGTCGAGTCTCGCTCTCCTAATGCCGAAATGAATGGCTGTTAAAATCTCTCCATCAATTTGTTGTGTGTGTGTTTTTTTTTAAATTAAAGTCTCTTTGCATCACAGTCTCCTTCAGGGTTATTATTGTGAACAAGAAGTCTAATTCCAGCCATGAAACACACTTTTGGATCGACTGAAATTAGATTTTAAATTGTGGCAGAAAGAAAAAGTTAATCGAATCTTAAAAAAAAAAAAAAAAAAAAAAGAGATTTTTGCCCGTGAAGAAGTAAATTAAAATGTTAAAAATGCTCTTTTTTGCCAAAATACAGAGCATGAAAAAATACAGAGGTTTTTCAGTGCCTTAAACTTACATAAAAAAGGCCTTTAAGAAAAAACAACTGACCTAAAAATGTGAGCCCTTAATACCAACCTGGAAATTACACAGAACTTTAATTAAAAGTTGGTCTGAAACTGTAAAAACCTCGACCCTTCAATCTCTTTTCACTCCTCAGAGAGAGACAAATCTTCATTCCCATGACTGCTGGATGTTGGATTAAAGCAGCGAGATTATTCGTAGGATTGGGGCAGATTAACCAGTTAACGTGACCTACTGGGCAAACCGGTCAGATTATCAGTGAGCGTAGAAAAACTAGAAATAGTGCATGCGAAATGGAGATGGTTATAAACAATGGGAGCCCGCGAGGTGATAAAAACAGGACCACAGGTGAGCAAACCGGTTAAAGGAGGTGAAGAGTGAAAGCTTGTCGGGAGCGCTGACAGACGTTTAAGCTAAACAGACATTTAGCAGACGGGTAAGATGGAGAGATAGTCGATGAGGAAAAAACGGGGGAAGTAATGGAGGGTGACCACGAGAGGAAGGGCCTACTGTCACCACCTGCAGGAGCCGGTGGGACCAGCGGTTGGGTGTAAAGCAGCACGGTTACGGACAGAGAGATAAGATAGGGCTGCGAGCTATTCATCACATTTATAGGAGAGGTGACATTTAGCCAGACGACAGCTTGGTGCATGTGTGCTTTGAGGGTGCAAAGGCCACAAAAGGGAAAGGAAAGGAGAAAAAAAAGGTATGTGTGCAAAAAGTAGATGTTTTGTGTCTAATTCTGCTTTGGAATGAACAGAGAACGAGCTGATTATTTGCACTTGTGCTCATCTCTCCTTGTTTTTCTAGTTCTTTCTTTTGTGTGTAGAGGCACGGCCGGTTTCCTCAAGAGTACGGGACACCTGTCACCTCCTAAACACACACACACACACACACACACACACACACACACACACACACACACACACACACACACACACACACACACGAACACCTGTCCCTTGTCTAGGTGAGCAATAACGCACGGTTGGGACGAAGAGATAGAGAAAGAGCGGGAGGGGGGTTTAGAGAGAGAGAAACAGGGCTTACGGAGGACAGAGGGAGGACGGATGGAAGGCTGAAGATAAACTAAGCTTCAGACAGCAAAGCGAAATGTGTGCCGGGAGGATGACGCACTTTGTTGTGAGGAGGACAGCGGACAAGTGGACTGACGGGCAGGTTTGAAGGTGGCGGGATGCAAGAGTTGGCCTGGGAGACAGAGGGGGGAATGAATGGGGAGGAGAAGAGAGGGGAAAAGGCGATGGGAGGAGAAAGAGAGAGGTTTGAGGGAGAGGAGGGAGGGTCCGCAGGTTCATAATCCCCTTGCAGACAGCTTTGTTGAGTGATTGACAGCCCAGCGCGCCACGTTAGAGCCCGAGCACACGGGGGCCGCCATGACTGGAGGGATTATCTCTCCCCTGGCTTACAACCCCCCCCCCACACACACACACACCACACCACCTCATCACCACCTCATCACCCCCCCCTCGCTAGGGTCAAGTGGTACAGGCCAGTTTCTGTTGCTTCCACTCTCTCTTTTCATGCTCGCCCAGAAAAACCTTGCTTTGTCTCACATGATTGTGTTGTTTTGCAAATAATGCTTAATGCGGTGACGGAGGTGGGGCGGTGGGGGGGAGCAGCGTCAGGAGGGGTGTGGGGGGGGGGGGGGGGGGGGGGGGGGGTTGTACACAAACCCACGCAGGGCATGTACACAAGCGCACGCACCCACGCATGACGCATGCCTGACATCCACACAATCCCGCTCGCACACAGGCAAGCGCACACACTCGTTAAACTCGCTCTATTCAGCATGCAAGGGCATCGTGAGGGTGCAGAGGCACTTAAACAAGACCTTGAGTGAATTCTTTTGTTCTAGCTAAGTACCACCATAATGGAGTTAGCTCGCCCATCACAAGAGTGATTACATTTAAGACGAAACATAAGGAGAAGGCAAAGGTTTTGATTAAAAGGAGATAACATAAAAAAATACAGTTGAATTACGGCACTTACGCTCAATAGTGGCATTGTTTGGCCATTGCAAAGCTATATTAAGGCTTTAAGAAATCAGATAATGTGTATGATTAACCAAGTGCCAGAATGCACACACCTCAGAGACTGGACGTGTCGCAATGCTCAGCTGTGTACACACACACACACACACACATACACACACACACACACACACACACACACGTACAATGGCCACCCAGGACTCCAGATGGGCTGGGCCTAACTGGGACCAGTGGCTTTACTGAAACACTCAAAATGGGGAACCGAATACAAACACCACAGCAGCTGTGTGCGTAAGCCAGCTAGGGCCGACACGGGTAGTTTTCCAATCCAACACCAAACTGCCAGAGAGTTATCTAACAAAAATAAGCATCACACGAAAATATGCACAGGAGGTACAGGACTGCACATGTTCAGCACAGTGACCCACACTGCCACTCATCCATCCGTCAACTGAAAACCCAAGGAGCACAAGAGAGAGACTGTCGAAAGGGACGGCTTTTGTCCCATCTCCCCCTTTCCTCCCCCCGCGCAACAGCATTCTTCTGGCTTGATTTTCTTTGTGGGGAAGGAGGGAGCGAGGGAAGAAAGAGAGGAGGGATGAAAGGAAGAAGGGAAGAAAGGAGGGCAACTCCATCTGTTTTTTTTTTTCTCCCTCCTGTAGCTGGGGACCTGCAATACAGCTGCACCCCAACGGAGAGCAAGACTGATAAAGAATAAGAGAGAAAGACTTTTGGAAGGGAGCGTAGAAGACAGGATAGCTAATGAGGGAATGGCTTCCTGATTTCCAGGGAATGTTGAGGGAGCGGTGCGTCTGCTCATGCACATACGTGTGTGTGTGTGTGTGTGTGTGTGTGTGTGTGTGTGTGTGTGTGTGTGTGTGTGAGTGTGCAGGCCGAGCTCTGGTTCACAGTCGCTCCCAAATTACTTTGACACCGCAGTGATAGGCAATCATGATCATTCATCCTGTCCTCACTACAGAGGACCTATTTACTGCTTGACGGTGATGAGCGAATGAGAAGAAACAGAGACTACACATCAAAAACCACCCACAAAGAAGAATGAGAGAGAAAAAAGGACCAGACCGGGAAAAAAGGAGAAAAAAAGAAGAGCAATTTAAAAAAAAGAGGGAATAAATTTTAGTGTCTGCCAACTAGCTGTAACATGATAACGGCTTGGATATGCAGAGAAGGAAATTTACACTGGTGGCGAGCCAGGCGACGAGAGAGAAAGTGAAAGAAAAGACAAAAGAAATGAAGGGGGGATTAGTGCGGAGAAGTGGACTGGTTTTACAGACGACGAGAGGGGTAAGAGTGCGTGTGGGAGAGTGCGAAGCAGGAGAGACGAGTGTGTGTGAGGGCTTTCAGTGGAAGTGCTGAGGGGGAGGGAGGGGAGGGGGGGGCTCT
This sequence comes from Pagrus major, assembly GCF_040436345.1. Lineage (NCBI taxonomy): Eukaryota > Metazoa > Chordata > Actinopteri > Spariformes > Sparidae > Pagrus > Pagrus major. The sequence continues at coordinate 20,118,143 of NC_133224.1, read as the reverse complement.
TTTGTTCAAGGGGAGCAGAGGGAGGAGGGCGAAGTGAAGGAGGGAGAGTGAGAGAGTAGAGACGGAGGAGTGGAAGGAAGGAGTGAGGGATATGCTACTGACGGAGAGAGCGGGGTGGGGGGGGTACCTCTGAAGAAACCCAACCCCTCCACTTGGACTTTTTCCAGCACCGAGAGCAATAACATTTTTCATCTGTGCATGCATGAGTATGTGTGTGTGTGTGTGTGTATACAATCTCTCCACTGTGTGCATGCATGCCTGGCTGTGTGTGTATGCCAGTGTATACTAATGCTGGTGTGTGTTAACGCTGACTGCAAGACATGAGGACAAAAGGCAAGAGAGGGGGAGACACAGAGAAAGAGGGCGAAGGAGGGTAAAACCGCTAAAAAGCAGCTCTAAGTCGTGTATTATAGCGAGCGCCGGGGTATCAGATGATGGCATGTGGACGGGGCAACAACAATCCACTTCAGCACTCTTTCTGTGCAAGATGGATCTTGTTAGACTTGCTTGTCCTAGACAACAAAGCACAGCGCTGCACCCCGTATACTGCCAAAAACACGACCATTTGGAGGCAGTCAGCTAGTTTACTTCTGTACTTGGCCTTAAATCATCGCTTCAGGTTGAAATACTTCTATCGGCAATATGTCCGCTCTTCAGGAAATGGGAGAAGCGATCCTTGTTTTAGTCTGACAGCCGCGCATTTTTGAGTTTATCCAATGCAGGTTTAAAAAGAGGTTCATGAACCCAGGAGGCTGGATTGTCTCAGTCCAAAGAAAACAATGTAAATTAATGTTAAACTGTTACAAGAGACTACTTCACTTTGTAAACAAGAAAATTGCATTTTTAACCTTGCAAATGAAAAGTCACATTCACGAGCAACAAAATGCTTCCTTGCTCATTTCAACACACTCACGGGTTTTGCTGCTGCTGCTTTTGTCTGATATGACAATTAGCTAATGGTGGCTAATGCTGAATATAAATCGGAGTATAAATCAATTTTTTTTACTCCCAAACAGAAGCATACACAGTTGGCTTCAACACCACAGGCTCATAGTTCTGTTTATACTGCCTCGGACGACATATACCACACATGCACAGGTGTATTCCCTAGGTTGTTGTAGCGTAGCGTAGTGGCTGTGCAGACAAGCATATGTGGTACAATCAAATTGGAGGTGCCCTTACATCCTCAGGTGACAAAGTTTATATCACGTGGACCGTAGTGGACCTTCCCACACTCGTGGATGCCTTAAGTATATTTTGGTGAACTCTTTTCAGGCCACAGTTGCCGTTAAGCAAAGCTTCAACAGCTAACTTCAAATTGTGTAAGATGTTATGAAGCTTTAATCTGATTTCTGATCATAAAATCGTATTGTCTAAATACGGAAACAGTGACTTTAAGCATGCAGCTAAGATAACTAAGCGTATGTTAGCAGAGCCAGAATTAGCTTAGCTAAGCATACCACAAAGAACCAAACAAATGGTCGTCCAAACATTGATGCTGAACAAATAAACAGAATATGTGTTATTTAATTGAGGTTTAGGGGTGCTGGGAGGCAGATCCTTTAAACTTTGGAGAGAGACAGGCTAACCATTTCCCTCTGCTGCCATTAATCACCTCCATGTTCCAGCTTCGTACATTCAAAGACATGAAGGAAGGTACTGATCTTCTCATCTAACGCTTAGCAAAAAAGCGAATGAGCATATTATGTATAAATGTTGAACTGTTCACCTGGGAGAAGAATATTCTGGGGGTAATGTTGAGACAGAAATCACTGTGAAGGCACTCGCTTTTAAAGCTCCTGTTCTCTTCTCAACATCAGTGAAACACTAGCAGGTAACCTTGAGACAAAAGTTTCCAACACTAAACCAAGTGTGAGAAGTTTTTAAATCATAAAAGCAATTTAAATAGGAACACTTGGCATATGCCACCTTCCATCTCAGTATGTGGTCTCTACAAGCTGAGAGGCGCAACACCGCCCCACATGAAGCCCAGACCTTCTACATCCAAAACCGAACCATTCATCTTTATCTTACATTTCCATCTTAATCTTGCATTTTTGACGTCAAATCTACTTAAATTATATTTAATGCAGAACCCAGGAAATGGAGCATGATTTTCCCTGCGCAGCTAGCCAAGGTCAGTTTCCCTATAGACTGTAAGAATGATGGGCTAATGCCAAAGCCAGATGGACTACGCTCGCTGTACGGTCTTTTACCTCCTAATTAGAACTACGCATATGTGCTCACACACACTAGCATCTGATGAGAAGAAAGCGTGAAGCCTGGAAATATAATCAAGGTGCTGGGAGTAACTGATGGGGAATATTATAAAAGATCTAAGGTAGAGAAGTAGGCCTGTGCTCATATGAGGTAATAAATGTGTTTGTTTATTAATAAGCCAAGTTTTTAAGATGACTGGCTGTTAGTGCAGCAGGGCAGAGCGGGACAGGGTTCTCCCGCCAAAGCCTCTTAGCATGAGGATCATCGCTGACCCATTGTAAGTCAATGGGTAAAGATTATCTTAAAGCTAAGATGCTTTGGAGTAACAGGTCTCCACATCTCCCACACAAGAGACCAAACATCTAGTGCAACAGCCAGGAGGATCCACACCCCCTCCAACCAGCCCCCACACAAATAAAAGCCATGTAGCGTTTTGTACTGGAGCAGTGAGTAGCTGCTCTGCTTTGTTACCAGGCTCCTTGCAGGCAGAGTGATTCATGTATGCTTACTTTTGCGGCTCTGTGTGTTTCTGCAAATCTCTGGATAACAGCTTCTTATGCCAAAAATATAAATGCAAAATGAGATATTTAAAGAAAACGCCACCTGTAACCACTTCATCACTTGCACAAGCAGCTACGGGCTGTGTGCCTTCTTGCATTTCTAGGTCCATTTTCGAGGTTTGGCGCTGTATTTTTGTTTCCCCGACGTGACTCAAAGAGGCTGTGTTCCATCTCGGCTAGAATGAAGTACCCTAAAAGGAAAGCATCCAGACAAACTTCAGGTTTTGGAGAGCATTTTGCTGTATCAAAGAGCTGGGACTCCTAGAATCACCAAGAATCACACAGGATGAAATCCATCAAAGACGAAGGCAGAGACGCCATTTGACTGTCGCCTCAATAGAGCAGAATAAAAGCTGACTTTTGAAAAGGACACGCAGCTCTTAGACTGCCTCAGAAAAACATGGGTCTGCATTCACTGTATTATTATCCCTCCTTTCACCTACAAACAACACAAGTGATGATCCTCCATGAATATGAAATGCAGAAAATCAGAAACTGCAGCAGAAGTAGGCGAGAGAAAGGTGGGTTCACCAGAAATGTAAATTACAACACTTCCTCCGTGAGTGCAATGAACTTAAAATATTGATTAAACAGTGGAACAGTGGAGCTTTCTTTTAAAGGAATTGATTTAGCTTTTGGCAAATCAAGCCCATCAACACATCGGTGCGCTACGAGGCATTTGGCATCATTTCTGCCTCTGTGACTTCTGCATACCGTGTGTGAAGTTTAAGCAGTGTGTGTTTGCAGCATCTCATCTTATGTGGACTGCAGTAAATACACAGAGGGGAAACAGCTGCCAGTCTCTTAACCGCTCTACGCTAAGTTGATCAAAGAGCTCATTCTGCACAAAAAGCCAAGGAATTCCTTTAAAGCTTACCAGGTTTCATGCTGGACTTCACAGGGATAAATATTATGGGACGTGTCAGTAATGAGGAATGAGGGGCCGGCTCGGTTGTATGTGAGCAGGAAGCAGCTAGTCATGGTGGTGACCTACAGATCATCAGTCACTCTCCCTGTCTGGGCTGCGTCACATCAGCTAGTACCACTGTCAAAGCGGGCCGCGCTCCCCCAAGCCATCCATCTCTCTCTTAACCTGCCTTCCCTCACTGTCTTTCATGCTTTTTGTGTCCTTCTCTGACCCTGCCAGCTCTCTGCTCTCCTCCCGTCTCCTCTATCTTCCCCTCATCTCACCCTGACAACACCCACTTCTCTTCCATCTCTGCCCTCCTGCTCGCATCGGTCGAAGATGTTTGCCAAAACTTCTGCTGTGACAAGGCACAGCTGTCCACCAGCAATCCTGCTCATTTGTCTCTCTTGTGCAGACACGCACACACACACACACTCTTTAACATTCAGTTACAAAATCATTTCGGGCCGCCGTCCAATCAAAGCGCCGCGCTGACATCCACGGGCAGACGACGAAAGGAGAGTGATGGAGTTTCAGCGCTGATGAAAGTGTTGGGATGCAAATGGTCGGAGCTGGAATGGAGTCTGCCTGCTGGGGAAGTGACTCGGAGATAAGAGGACTAAAGATTTTTTGTTTTGCATTTTACATGTTCTATGGCGCTTTGTGTAGGGCTATGCAAAAGAGGACTCCACCTTGATGCTGCTTGAGGGGACAGCAGGTGTGAAAAATCAAACAACACCCACTGCGAAAAAAAATCCTCCATCTGATCAAGTCATTTAGGTCTTGAAAATCTTATTTTCTTCAAAAAAACTTCAACTTTTCCAAAGAGTTTCTCAGAACTAAGTGTCTGTATCTTGAAATAAGTGAGGATAATGCACATGGCTGCAATGGGATGAAGAACATTTCAACTTAAATGCAGACAGTACTTCAATCGAGTTGATTTTTATTGGAAATTCTGAATAATCTGAATCTTTGAATCAGATTTATTCATTTGTTTTGAGGAAATAACGCTTTACGCCTCAATTAAAGACCAAAAACACTATCAGTAGGAGACTTTTTGCAGTGCAAGTGCTCATGGCGTACATCAGAACAGCTCAGAGCTCGGAGATGTTAACACACAATTTAGTATTCACAGCACAAACACACATGCCAGCACGTCTTCTGTCACAAACCAGAATCCACACACACACACACACGAAATGACAACAGCATCAACTCCCTCCCGCTGCTATCCCGCTTATCTGGAATGAAGCCGAAGCCACAGAGGCTGCTGCAAGACGAGCCCAACCCAGTGCTGTGGAGATGTGCGGAGCAGCGGCAGCAGAGCTGGGAGTCTCGTGATACTGAGCCTAAACACAACTAAAGAGCTGGAGGGAGGGGAGGATGGATGGATGACAGAAGAGGAGGAGGAGGAGGAAGGGCTAAGAGAGTGGAACGTGAGTAAAAAGAAAGGATAGAGAAGGTGATGAAGAGTGTGACAGAGGTTGTCCTCCATACACGCTTTCATACTGGCTTCTCATCCCCCCCCAAAGTCCGCTTCTCTGTGTCACCCGGGGGAGGAGGATTGACCTGGCCCAGTCCAAATGCTGCCAGGAGGATTGGATGATCCTGCTTAGGCAGGGTGTGCTGTGAAGCAAGCTAATGAGAGGCCAATGTGTGTGTGTGTGTGTGTGTGTGTGTGTGTGTGTGTGTGTGTGTGTGTGTGTGTGTGTGTGTGTGTGTGTTGGCTGGCTTTTGCTAAGGGGCTCTGGGTTCAGCCACCCAGGGCAATCTGCCCAGTGATGCTGGGCCACATGTGACCCCTTCAGACCCACGGCCTGGATTACTGTTACCACTAGCCTTCCACCATTGTGCGTGAGTGTGTCTGTGTGCACGCATGTGTTACCAGGGAAGAAAGTTGCTTGTTCCTGCATGTGTTCCAACATTCTGAACTAAGTCAGCCAGCCACACGCTTTTAATCTCCCTCATCCTAATCATCAGCACTTTTAACAATTACCAAAATCCCAAAGTCACTTCTAAAGCCCCGGGGACTGAGGAAGTAAATTAGTTCTTTAGCTAACCCCAGCATATTTACAACACCGCTTTATAGCTGTTATGATGTTGATGAATGTGCACTGCCCCTGCCAAATAAACTTATAATCGAGTGATAAAATAATGAATGAATTCCGAGTGGAACAACAGCCCGTGACGCCTGCCAATTTCCTCAACTCTCCTGAATGTGTGTGTGCGTGTGTGTGTGTGTGCTCATCTGCCCTCCGCTGCTTCCCGTCTCATAAGGGCAGCGTGTGTTTTATACATTAGGAGACACACTGGGACCACACACACTTTTTACACGCGTGTCCGACATAGATGGGAGGGGAGGTCGAGCCCCCCGAGGGTCATTTACGTGTGCAGGCATCTGTCGTCTGCGATAGATCTGTCTGTATTTTCACAGTCCGGCTGCGTAGCTGTGTGTCCATCTGCAATGCCCGAAGAAAGACGGGAATAAAGAAAGAAAGAGATTCGAGCCTCTGGCCGGTTTGGCTCCCGTCTCCCTCTCCTTCCCCTGGCCTTTCCATTCTGCCACATCAGCTGAAACCTCTTTTCACAGCTCCTGTTGCTCTCAGCTCGTAAACTCACACACACTCCTCTTTTTCACCGAGGGAGAGGGAGGTAGGAAGAGAAAGAGAGTGCGGGAGAAACGAGGGGGAAGCCGCTGCCCGCTCGCGTTAACAGGCAGCTCGAGCAATATGGTTCATATTCTTTCTGTCTTTTCTCTACATTCCTCCTCTTGTTTTAACACCCCCTCGCTCCTAAAATAAGAAGAAGAAAAAAAAAAAACCCTACCCAGTGGATATTCTCTAATCATTTAGCCTAAGGATGCGTGTAGGCTTACAGGCTCCTGCTTACTTATCCACACAGCCCAGAAAAGCCTCGGTGCAGGCATGCATTATTCATGAATGGGAAACCTACGGGTGGATGTTTTTTAATGGGGGGGGGGGCGGTGAAACCGGGTGTGGCGTTTCGAATATACAGGCGATCAATAAACGGGTGTAGGAATGCTGCTCCTTTGATATGACACCCCGTTTGACCCACTAACATTTATTCCACTCGGTCCCGCCAAGAAGATTTCCAGTGATTTCTTTTTTTTTTTTGGGAGTCTTTTCTTTGGTTTTTTTGTACTTGAAACACTTAGCCTAGTTAGCTAGTCTTTTATCCGGCGCCAATTAGCCGGCGATTAATGAATTATTGAGAAACGGGAAGGGGGGATTAAATTTTAATGTGGATCTTAGGGGGAATAGTTGTATTACAAGTCACCGGGAGCGCCGAGCGGGGGGAGACGCCCACCCTCGGCAGCCGTTTACAATAATCTACAGCCGCTTGCTAAAGTATGGAAAAGAGAGTCGAAGAGGAAGAGAGAGTGTGTGAGGGGAAGGAGGGGTGAACGAGAGGTTTTGGCCTTAAGAACAGACGCTGAAATCAAACTTGCAGAAGGGCCAAAAACTACAAAACTCCATATGCTGTGATCAGAGGGGTGACCAAGGCCAACATTCTCTCTACATGAATTCATTTTCTCTGCGTGTGTGTCCACCAGCGTGACCTACAGTCCTTGATCCCGTGTGTGTGCGTGAGTGTGTCACCTGCCACCCCAGCACCCACTCCAATTCGCCCGTCCCCCCAACTCCGGAGCAGTAATGTAAGATTCGATCTTTCATTAGGGCGGCCGTGTAAGGCCGATAATAGGAGATGCTGAGATAAGGATAATGTATGTCTGAGGGGGAAGCTCTTCCCAAGGTGATCGTTCTGGTTCAGTTCCCTCTTCCTCAAGCAGAACCTGTATTGGCACTTGAGACTTAACTGGTATTGATTTACTTAGGGTTAGGACTGTCTCTCCCCCCACTCTGCTCTCTCTACAGCTCCTTCTGTTTCTCATTCACCTTCTGGCACCTGTCTCTGTTTATATTCCTCCCTGTACAACTCTGTCTCTTCTCTTTCTGCCGGGCTATAGTAATTTCAACTGATGGAGCAGTCAATAAAAGGGTGGATGCAGCACTTGATGGCTGCGAGCATTTTCAAACTATATTTTACTGTAACTTGTGTTGGCCTTAACATCCTAATTATCATGTAATCCAGGAAATAATCAGGTGGTAGAGTCTGAGGCACGGTTGCCCCCTTTTCCTCTTCACCTCAGTCACTCCCAACACATCTTTGAGTGTGTCAGTGGCTGCTGTAGCGCCATAATTAGTGGCTGGATGTGACACATGTTTCCAATTTGCTACGTCTGGTCACTGCACTGGAGGAGGGGAGGGTGGAGATAGAGACAGACGGGAAAGTGACAGGAGGGAAAAGACACAAGAGATGAGGTCGAGGGAGCCGGGACAGAAGGAGGGCATTGAAAACAGAGGAAAAAATTTATAAAAAGGGAGGAGAGGGCGCGGAGGAGAGGGGCCAGAGATTGCTCACAGAGGCGGAAAGGAAGATGGGAGGAGAGGTGGAGCGAAGCTGCAGGTGGACGGTCTAAACTTCAAAGCAGCACATCCTGCAGAGGTCTAGAGGTTAACAACGTGACAGTCCATTTGCTACACAGACAAGATGTGAACCATACATGCGCCCCTGCACCTGATTGATACAGACTACTGCTTCTGCTTACTTTTCGCCTCATTTCATAAGTACAAACCAGATGTGTGTGGGCTCCGGATTTTGTCCTTGGAAGATGCGCACTGTTTGGACAAGCACGGGCTCTTAACATATTTCAGCCCAGGGCCAAAACCTATTTTGCCCTGAGGCAGCTGAAAGTAAAGTTCTGCTCTCGACACGTAGGGAAGGAGAAACAAGCACATGGAAGTGTGTAAAAAGGGCCAAGAAAAATAAACAGGAGGAATGACTAAGCTGATTAACTATGAATGGTAAGCTTCAGGAATAAGCCTCATAGTATACAATAGGCTTTGTATTTTGAATATATGAGTGAGCAAATCTGTGGAAATGAATATGAGACTGGCGTCAAAGCCACCACCCCTCTAATTGCCCAGCCAGGCCCTTTCGCTAAGCCCTGACACCCACCTATAACGCTAAACTCCATTAGGAGACAATGGCGTGGAATCACCTGTAAGGCCTGAAAAGCCCGGGCTGTTAGCTTCTCAGTGAAAATTACCCTCCCGTGTCCAACTCTACTCCCTGTTGGGTGAATCCACCCACTGCTGACAAAAAGCCCTCATTAAGGGCTTCATGCCTGGCTCCACAGCGGGGGCCCACGCACAGTCACATCTGTGGAGAGGGGAGAAACCGGGCAGGGCCGTAGCCTACAGCACATGGATGCATTAAAAACCTGTTAGCGTGTGGAGAAGCCTGTGGCATGGGTGTGAGCTGGGGGAGACGAGGTTCGGTAGGCTGCCTAGAGGAAGCCCGAGTCCAAATTTGCTTTTGTACTTTTTTTGTATTATTAAGCGAGTAATTTAGGCAAAGTTACAAGGAGTGGGAGCCGCTGTGGATCAGTGCTCCCTTGCAGCCCGTACCCTGGTGGCCTACATATTCTATTTATTAAGCTGAGAAATATCATTGTCCCAGTTTGTCCCCTGAAATGAAGTCAGGATTTGCAGAATTGAAGCCTGGTGTCACCTCCATACAAGCCGCCTTGTTATTCTCCTCCACCCCCCTCCTCCTCCTCCTCCTCCTCCTCCTCCACCACAGCCACCGGGCGTCTATTCAGACACAGGGAAATTGGCAGAGGTGTGAGAAAAGTGGTGTCGGTCGTTAATGCCGGACGACCGAGAGGTGTTTAAAATGACATTTCCTCAGCTAATGCCTGACACCTCCTCCAGAGGAAAAGGTAAAAAATGCAAATGTGCGTGGCCGGGTGGGCAGACAAGGAGGGGGGGTGCCGGAGAGGCCTGCGGGCCGGGGCCTGCGCCTTAATCAAGGTCACACGGCACCAGCAATTAGAGCATCACACACTTCTTTATCATCCTACACACTGCTCCTATGTGTCCCAGCTTACAGGGACGAGCTGCAGCTGGATCACACACAATAATCAATGCGAGGGTGACAAATCCAGAGCAGCTGTGAGACGGAGCAGCCGGTTTCAGCTCCAAGTGTATACATTTATCATATTACGCTGTTTGTATTAGAGTGTAAACAATGATGATGGGACGATATGAGGTGGAATAGGAATAAAAAACCGATGATCCCTCTCACAGGGGCCCGACTGGAGGCCTGATCTCTGAACTTCACGCTGTTTTCTCTGACTTAGACTGACTTGCATCCATTACGCAGAAGTTGCTTGTGACATTTTTTTAAAAACATGCAATTAAACTAATTATTCGATCACTTCTTTTCCTCCCCTGTGGGCTGGAAACTTCAAGTTCAAACCTGCAACGAAGCGAGCAGTAAAAAAAAAAAGAGAAAAAACTGCGCTTACCTTTCGTTCAGGGAATTCCAGTAGATGGGCTCCATATTGCTGGCCGCGGTTCCCAGTAAATCCAGTAAGAATATCAGCAGGATCCCCAATCCATTCCCACTTCCTCGACACGCCATTTCAACCCTGACACCCAGCATATGTAGCCCCATTTAATAAAAAATAAAAAAAAAGAAAGAAAAGAAACGGGCGAGATATTTTTCGGGGGGTTTTCTGCGCGACTCTCAAAACAATGGATGTGCGACTACAGCCGAGCAGGCTATAGGTGGAGGCAGTCAAAGTGTGGAGTGAAAGCCCGCTGTGTGCAACCACATGCATCCACAATTCATCAAAATTGTGCGGGATCGAGCCGAAAGCAGACTCGGGAGAAACTTGTTCAATCCGTGCGTCTGGATCTCCAAAGAAAAAACAACCGACGCGTTTTCTGCGCGTCCTCGATCGTACTATTTCAGTGCCAATCCCATGACTTTCCCATTAATTTGTCATTAGTCCTCTGTTTTCCAAAGCAATGCTCCTCGGCTCGAACTGAACTCCCACTGAATCGAATTTTCTGAAATGTATCGCCACCCAGGAGCTATTTCTGTTGCCTCTCGGTGCGCCCTAATTGTCTTTTTCCGAACAATGTTCCCTTGTTCTCTGAGCCGACTCTGTGTGATTTCTCTCCCATTACCTTGTTTCCTCGCAAGAAGATCTACCTTCCAACATATCAGGCTGGACTGAGGAGAAATATGGTCAGTGTGCTTGGAGGAAGCGGTCGAGATCAGGCCAAAAAAACTGTGAAGGTAAAAGCGTTTAAAATGGAAAAGATGTCACTCGTGTCCACGGCTCCATCCTCATAAAGACATGTTGATGCTCGGTGGGCTCAGTCAGTGCGCATTACAATCCTTATTCTCCTCTTTGTAGAAACACACAGGTTGTAAATCCGCAAATCCTTTCAGCAACGGATTCGGTGAAAAATAATAATAATAAAAAAAACAAATCAGGATCCAAATCGGTGAAGAATCAATTCAAAGAAAACTGAGAGTAAGAAACCAAAAGAGCTAGAAAAGCATCCCCACTCTTAACAACGTCGCACAAAGGCCGACGTGAAACTTGTGAAGTGATTATAAAAATAAGATGCGAGTTGTGCGCATCGGTCCCTGGTGGAAATTGACGCCTATCTGATGCGGCGCATCATTTGGAGAGCTGGACGCGTCGCTTCTCGGCCAGAGGAAAAGCGCTTCATTCGTTATCTCATCCGTCTCTCTGCCTCAAAATCCCACTGGTTTGACTTGCCCTAATGCTCGCAGCACATTGACAGACCGACTGGCTTGTTTGAGAGGAGGAGGAGGAGGAGGGAAAAAGGGGACGTGGATGAATGGGAAAAAAAATCCCCATCCTCCGACTGGCAGGCAGGGCGCACTGACGGAGCGCGATTCTTCCAGGCTTTTTCGGGGGGGGGCGGTATCGAGTCCCTTTCAGCACCTCCTCTCTCCTCCTTCTCTGTGAGTTTCAGGGGGCCCCCCGACTCGGACCTCTGGACTCCCCGGCGCTCTATTCTGCCTCCTTTCAACCGCCGAAGAAGAACCCCCCACCTTTCCAGACGCTCAGCGCCCTCCTCTGCTCAACGCCATGATGGAAGAGCAAGAGCGCCCCCCATGCATCTAGTGGGCATCACATGTGGCACTGGAGGAGGATTGCATTGAAAGGATCCAGATGAAATTTTACAAGGATATCATACAATGTCACAGCATAGCTACGAGTCCCTATGGGGGCGTTTAAGGTTTATTAGACATTAAATATGACTCAAGGGTCAGCATGAGCTCATTCTAGAGGCATTAAAGGAATATTCTGCCATTGTTATCAATGATAAAGCAGATTTACACACTGTGAGGAACTTGCATGTTGCATGAGTGCCGCTCATGATCACTGGACTGGATTCACCTCATAAGTCTGCGGCCCAGTCTAAACAAAAAGAATCCCCCTGTGTGTGTGGGAGGATCTCTGTCCTCCCGTTGACAGAACACAGGGGAAGAGTCCCAGCATCCAGCAGCAACACTTCAAAGTGGGCCTGATGAGGTGCAGGACGAGCCGGTTGACAGGCCCCGCTGAGGGCCACACACACCAGTGTTTAGACGGAGCAGGCCCCGGTCGCCAGGAGCACTGACACTGATTCACTTTTACACTATTACACACACAGAGGAACATGTATGGAGGGCTGTCATAGCTGTGGCTTTACTGCCCCCATGTGGTAGATACAGTGCACACAGCCGACTGGACTGTGTGTCAGAGTGATGGTGAGGCCGGTCATTAAGCCACATTAACTTATTACAGTATGTCCTGTGGTGTTGGAGGCTCACCTGCTGTCTTCACATCCTACACTTTCTTTGATCCTGTTGTTTTCCAGAGCTGCACCTGAGAAACAACGACTGCTGTCACACACTGTTCCGTTGGAAATCAAACCTGCGAGACGACGGAGACACAAACTTCGAGGAGGAGCACTCCACCTGTTTTACGCATGCAGTTCAGTGTACTCGTCAAGTACTCCTCAGCCTGTAAAAACAGTTGTGTGATGACCTCATCACATCCTCATACCTCAGTGACTGAATAGATTGATTGCTAATGACTCTTAAAATACATATACCACAATCCCCTAAACAGTGTACCAGCGATCAGGTGTACTGGACCTTCATCGTACGCCCACAGTCTGGTTAGGTTTAGGCAAGAAAATGACTCGGTTAGTTGGTTTGTGTTAAAATAACTACGCTGCTGATACGTAACTTTACTTAGACTACCTCGCCTGACTCCCTCCTTTGCTGCAATAATAATTTCTATGGCCACTAGAAGCTGCTGCCTGACAAGAAACATGAATATGGGTTGTAATAAGTTGCTTGCACAGTCGACCTCTTTGGTCGTTTATCTGATAAGAACGGAATGGATGTAACTATGTAAAATGATGATGTAATAATGATGTCATTGTCTTAGGTTTGTGCTTGAGACTTGAAATTCTAAGCAGCCGAATGAAAACAGAACTCAGTTTGTTGGTTTGTAGCCCGTTTGAGGGGCCAACCACACACACGTCTTTGCTTCGGCATCGGATGCAAATGTTTGGTTTTTTTGCCACTTCTTGTGCAGAGAATGGAAGTGAACGGGAGGCGAATGTTGATTTTGCGCATGTGTGACAGTGGCCTGCTCTAAAGTGGCCTGCTCTACAGTGTGGGCATGTAGGAGGCTGAAGAATTGCATTATGGGAATTGCCCGGCCCAGTACAGCGAGTGATTAAAACCAACCAGAACATCACTAGAACCTATGTGCAGAGCATCAGTGACATCAGTGAAGTGAAGTCTGCACAGAGCCCGAAGGATGCTATAAGACAACCCTTACCCCAGCCACAATCTGTTCACCCTGCTGCCATCTGCCAACAGATACAGAAGTATCCGCTGCCGTACCACCAGACTACAGAGCAGCTTCATTCTTCCAGCAGGAAAAGTTTATTTTTGTGTCTTGATTCTTATTCATTAAGTCTGTATAGTTGTTGTTTTTTCTGTGTATGTAGCTGAGGGAATTACAACAAGAACATCTGAATGGTGCAACTAGGAAACTGTGCAAAAACGTAGCACCCAGCTCTGCCTGCGATGCCTCAGCCCAGAAATCCAAGAATTCTCCAGCACGACACACTTCCAGAAACACTTGCGGTGAGAGAAACAAAGAGGGGGAGAGACCTTTAATATGATGCACCATGAACACCTCCTGCTGTTCCGGCACAGCCAGGGAGAAAAAAGGAAATGAAAGAGAGACACACATCGAGGGAGGAGCAAAACTGATGGAAAAAGTCAGGTCTGCGAGAGCTCGCGGACCTGAAGCTGGTGAGGCTTTAGTGTCTAGCTCAAAGGCACTCCAGCAGAGCAGATGAGCGATCTTACACGGGATCAAACCAGGGTCTGCAGGCTGAGGGATAATCTGCGAGCGAGACAAAAGTGCAGACATTTCCTCCGCCATGCAAAATTATAGCATGCTTTCAGCAGAAAAATTGTAATTGCAGGTTGTGAGATCCAAACAAGAAACAAATACAGCGGGGAGATTTTATAGAGCTGGACAGAGAAAGAGAAAGAGAGGGAGAGGGAGAGGGAGAGAGAAAAAGAGAGCAGAGATGGAGCTGTTTCTGCCGCACTGACCTCTTGAAACCTTGGCAGGCCGGATGACAGAGCTAAATGTAGTGGAGGAAGACAGACTGGTTTAGAGACAACAGCAGTTCAGAGGTGGAGCTGGCATGAAAAACAAACCTTCTGCTCTGTCTGGGAATCTATCTGTGTGGGAAAACTGGTTGGTCCGTGGCTCTCGCTTGTGTTTGTGTGGCGAAGATGACTCAGTTTTAAAAATTGCATAGCTATAAGATACCACCTACATCAGGTCTGTCACAGTGCTGAATTAAACTGAATGTACTTTCTGGAGTGATATGTGAGCGGACGGAGGGAGTGTGAAGATGTATTTTCCATGCCTAATATACACTCACAGCTCATATGTCGGTGTTTATTACAGCTTATTTATTCACACTGACCTCATTTACTGCACCGACCTTCAACTCTTCTTCATAACCGCATCCTCTCCCTGGTGACTCTGGCTACAGTCTGCTCCAGCTGCCAGACCTCACCACTAGAAGTACACACACACACACATGCATAAGCACATTTACACAAAATCAAGCGTGACTTTCACACAGCATGTATAGCTGCAAACATAAGCAATTACAGTAAGTGCATGGTTAACATTATGCATGCAGTGGTAAGGGGTTAAGGGTAAGCGTAGACACGTGCACATCCACAAACACACCGGCAGACACCCACAGTGGCTGCAACACAAAGACCTCAGACAGGAAAACATGCACCCTGATGGGAATGAAATTCACACCGAGGGTGGTACAGCGGTGTGTGCGCGTGGCGATGTGTGTCGGTGTCAGAGCATGGCACCCCTCGCCCGCCTTGCAGTTGATAGATCTCAGCTGCACGTCTTTATCCTTCAGCATCTGTCTGTCCCTGTGAGCTTCCTCCTCCTCCTCCTCCTCCTCCTCCTCCTCCTCCTCCTCCCCCGCAAACGCACCTCCGCTGCCAACACAAACACACACCCTTGTATCTTCCTGTGACAGAGAGAGAGAGACTGGGGTGTTGGGGGGTGGGGGATTAAATGAGGAGAGGTGAGGGTGGGTGCAACATGTGATGTGCAGATCACACATATGGATGGTGCAGCAGTGACTTGCTGATTCTCCAACAGTAAACAATTTGTACCTGATCGCCCTCACACACCTACCAACATGTACCTTCTACCAACTGCGATACTATCCAACCTCAAAAATAACCGTAACCTTGCAGCTGCACCGCGCAAGGTTACACTGCATGACTTGCAGGTGCAAATTTGAATGTGTTTCTACAGAAGACGTGACCTGAGACCTTCATCTCAGCCTTCCTCCAGCTACTGAAAAACTCACTCTTAGTGACATCATAACTCATAGCCTAACACAAATTCAATACGACATACGTCATTTTTGATGGATGCTGTGTTTGCAGGAAAGTGACAAAAATGAGTATATACTCAAAGACAAACACACTAAATCTGCTTCGCTTTTGAGAAATTAAGAAGCCGCTGACAGATCGTGGAACTTAAGCAAACTGATTTTTCATAGCAAAACAACAAGAAAAACAAGAAAATGTTAAGTGTTTTTGCTTTCTCTTTGGCTTGTACTTTTTTTTCTTGCGCCTTTCTCGACTCGGAGGGGATCAAAGTCATCAACCGGAGAGAGAAATCAAGGCCACTCACACCTGACGCCAGAGACAGATGTCACCATCTCCTCCGCATGTACGACCACCTGTTATCTAAATTTCAAACATAGTTCACATCTCTTTGACATCCACCAGGGAAGACAAGAAAATGTGTCTGAAAGCTTCACTACTTGCCAGAAAGTGAAAACAAAAAAAAAAACAGTAATGAAATTGCAAAAACGGAATTGAAAATGAGTTTAAAATACATTCTTTATTCCAGTGGATCCCATCCTTTTTTACTACTCCTTGCAGATTGAACACGCAGTATCTAAGATTTGTAAGCACTTAATCCAATTAGTGATTTTAGTTTTACCTCAATTATTGTTAGAGGCCAAAAGAAAAAAAACTATCTAATATTTCTCTAAGAAGCAAAGATTAGAGTCATTAAAGGACCAGTGTGTAGGATTAAGAGGCATCTAGCAGTGAGGTTGTAGATTAGCAATTAACTGAACACCCCTTCGCTCACCCTCCCCTCCCCTACGGTGGCAGCCAAAAATGAGGGACAGTGTTTGGTTTGTCTGTTAGAAACATGGCAGTGCAACATGGCGGACTTCGACCAAGAGGACCTATCATCTGCCACCTTGAACACCCACGTATGGCAACGCCACTGGGACAAATCACATATGGAACTGCAGTATTGTATAGTAAATGTAATCTAAATTGAACTCTTCTGTCCTCTCTCATCTCGCAAAAATGTATCTGGTGTCCCGACCTGCATGTGCTACACTGCTGCATATTGAGATAGGTTTAGGAATTGAGACACACCACTGATTTTCAGTCTTGCCAGACATTAACAGTAATTGCAGTCAACTGTATTCACCTTCTGTCCCAGGAGTGAAACCGGTCACTAAAAGCCTGGTTCTTAAATCACAGGCTTGATTTAACCTATTTACTAACTTTAATCCCTAAATCCTAACCCTAAAGTGGTCTTTTATGAGGTGCAGGCCTCCCACAATTCTACCACTCTAGAGGATTTTCCTCATCTTCCTGTCTCCATGAGGACACGAAACACACTCACACAAACATCTTTCCCCACTTGAACTTTGCTTTCACACCCTCTGCGTGTCTTCGTCCACCCTCCGCTGCCTCCCTTTTCATTTTATCAACGGGACGCCTCCTTCCGCCTCCTAATCTCCTCCTCCATCTGTCTCCTCAGTTCCTAGCCGAGCTCCTCTGACCTGGCCCACTGTTCCACCTGCTCCCCCTGACACCACTCTGCCTCCAGCCCTCTCAACCGCTGACTCCTCAGTAAACCTCCCCTCCAGCCACTGTGGAGAAGGGGGAATGAAGGATGGAGGGTGGTTGTGGAAAGGTGTAAAGAATGGACAGAAGCTGGGACAAGAGTTGTCCATGCAGCCTGAGGGCAGGTAGAAGGATGAATTTAGGCCCTACTGCTCTACCTTTCCCCAGAGTACAATTACGCCAGCAATTACTCTCCCTGGGCATCACGCACCCCGCTAAACCGCCAAGATCACATCCAATCTGCCAAGGCCGGCTGGGATACTGGATGCTTAACGTACTTCAATAGGCTCATCCTCATGATAACTAGCTACGGGGATCGCCAGAGGGAATGTGTGGAGAGCAGGATGAGATGATGAGAGGAGGATGAGGTGAAGGATAGAGGGCCGGCAGAGGCACACATGCGCGCACATATCTTAAGTTGATATTCTATATGTATTAGGGCTTACGTATTCGTGAGAGAAATATCAATGCAGAGCTGCTCGTCGCTTCCTGTCTGCAGCAGGAGAATATGATGATACGACACATCTTTTCTTCGTATTAATCTTCCCAGCTATTTGAGATGGATGTCCATGTGTGTGCCTCCACATCTGGAGTGAATAGAAGAGGATCAGACTCCGCGGTGAAATGAAACCTCTGGTGCTGTGCTTTTCCCTGGCTTCAGAGCATGTGCAGGAATACAGGTGCCAATTATTTTCACATCTAATGTAAACCAGAGAACAAGGACGCGTCAATCACCGCCGCTGGCTTTTGGAATGGTAATAGGATGTATTCATAGGAACGCGGCTATTTTGGCGGCTGATGAAATGGGTTGGCTGGGACTTATAAAAATATCCCCGCAGATTCAGGCTTTGTAAGGAAAAACCTCAAGTCATCTGAACTTCACATTGGTTCGTCTGTAACGAGTAGAAAATGCGGAGATGTGAAAATTACAGCCGACTGCTGTGAACAATGAGGGTTTTCATTTTTGATACATGCTCATGACTACATTCACTATTTTTGGATTGAGCTCTAACTATTGTTAACAGAGAAAGTCACTGATCACACGCAGGCAGGAAATACATTTAACCTGACAATACAGAAATTTAAAGGAGAACAAGACGCTGCTAAAACAAGGCTGTCATTACTAGCAGGCTGTACTTTGAGCTAAATGCTAACATGCTCACACTGACAGCGCTAACATGTCAATAAGAACACAAGTTAAGCAAGTGTAATAGTTACTATCTTTGCGTAGTTTAGCATGTTAGCATGCTAATATTTGCTAATTAGCATGCTACAGCTGAGGCCGATAAGAATAGCATTAGTTTTGCAGGGATTTGGTCGTAATTAAAACTTACAGAGAAGAGATGGGAAGATGAAAAGAACCGGACACTGGTGAGTGCTGCTTTTGGTCAGAAGCTGATTAAAATGAACACAAACATCGTCGACGGCTGTCGTTGCTCGCTATCTTACCCCTAATGTTCAGTAAGGCATTTTAGCTATTTAGTGCTAACAAACCTGCGGTCAAACACGCACGAGTAACTAAAATAAAAACAAATGATCCAGCTATTATACTAGCTTGTTCGCCTTACCTAGCTTGGTAGCTTCCAGCTAGGCGGGCATGTTTCAGTGACCAGGCCTCAGCTCCACCTCTTTTTACATTGTTGATTGGCTTGCATTCATACTTTTACTTGAGTAACTATAGAAATATATCAGCAAAATGTAATTATCAAAATGAAGCAGACATTTAGACATCATCAGTGTCATACATATCACTGAAATACTGATACAGATGTGTCACTCCATAAAGAGCTTCAGTGCTTCGATTAATCTATTACAGACCATTTTTTTGAAGTAAATTTTTTAAATGTAAAATGTTAATTTACAAAATGTAAAAAAAATTTCTCTGAAATGGAAATAGAAGGAGTAAAGTTACCTCGACAGCATACTTGAGCACAGCACGAGTAGATGTATTTTGTTACTTTCCATCCGTTAGCGAATCAAAGTCAGGATGCTGCTTCTACTCTGTGAATACCTGGTCCATCCATTTTATGAAATTTTAAACGAAACTGCTGGAATTTTTTTTTAGAAGCTGCCCCCATGTCCCTGCAACCTCATACTGCTCAGACTGGGGTCAAACAGGTTGCAAACCTACCCCATGTCTGGGATTTCAGGAGCCATCACTGGAAGATAACCCTTCCTTATTTTGGTATCTGTGTATATGCAGCAATAACCTATTAAGCCTGAAGTAAACTAGATGTAACAACTCTACTCTGCTGGTGTGTCAGAGCCGGGTCAGAGTGAAGCCCTGTGCTAAGCGCCTGCCAAACACATCCAACGTCTCTCCAAGATAAAGGGAGCCGTCCCTTTGACATTTTGAGAAATGCCATGTATGACAACCTCTAAAAGCTACAGCAAATCTGTTCTCTCTGCTTCGTGTTCTAAAAAGCCTTTTCCTTTTCAAAGGCAGCGTGAGAGTGACAAACCAGAGAGCGGTCTAGACATTTTAGCATCTCGAACTTCAGAGCTGTGTTTCTCCTCGTTTCCTCCATGCTAATTCAGCCGGGGTCACGCCGCTGAGTGTTTGCTTGAGTGCTTCACCGTGGGATTAGGAGATTCAACAGGCAGACAGCCATTTGAATAATTGTTTTCAAATGTCTTTCTTAATATCAAGATCCCATTACTTACTATTCTGCACACTCGCTGGTGATGAGCGCTGGGACTATTAAGTTTGTGTGTGCGTGTGTGCCTCTCTAATGGAAGGCACTTATGCAAGGCCATGGAGACTCACTCAGGATGCGACATAAATGGAAGCACAGAACACAGAAACACAGAACACTTGATGTGGATTGGCTCATTAACTGCACAAGTGGAAAGACTACACTTCAGCCACCTTGGGATGAAGATAATGGCTCCGCTGTCATCTGTGTGACAGCACTAAGGTCTGGCTGATATGGCAGCACAGATACACACACACACAAATAACATATCGACAGATGTTTAAAACATTTAAGATGACGATTCGTATGTAACCCCTGGAATCTCGCTGAAATCAGTATTTATTATATGCAATTAGTGTGTTTTTAGGGTGGGTGGGAATGTTTTGACAATCAGAATACAAGCTTAATTTCACATTTAACAATAGCTGTACATTTCACAAGTATATGGCGTTGCTTCAACAAACAAGGAGTTTTTAACTGGTTTTGACACAGTCTCAATTTAATATTGATCCCTCTATATAACCTACAAGTGAAAACAACACCATCAGCTAGAAGTCTGGCTATTCCTATATAGTTACTATTGATGCCTTAGTGCTGAGGATGAATTGAGGAATCTCACAGCCCGAGGAAAGAAGCTGCTCTGCGGCAGTGATGACTTTTCTATTGTCAGTCAGCAGTATGGAGGTGTTTAAGGGCCAAAAATAAACAAATAAATATTCATTTCTTTAAGCATTTTGTTTTATATATGTTCATTGTTTCAATTCAGGTATTTAATTATTTATTTATTGATTTATATTTAGTTTTGGACCTTATAACGCTCCGTACAGCAGCAGAACTGGTTCATAACATCACATTTTGTGTTACCAACCAAGCTGTTGGCTCATAAATATGAAGACATAACATTTCTAGGGACTTAACAGAATTACTATTACTGAATTAATTAGCTGTAGGCTTACCTAGGTGTATGCACGGTAATGTTGCTAAGTTTACTTTGTTTGAAAATCAGCATAATAGTTATTAATTCTACATATCTACAAATAGATACATGGACTCATCGATATGCATCCTACAACAGCTGTTTAAAAAAGAAAAAAATTACACATCCAGAGCAACATGAGCATTAATTTGGAGACACGTATATCTGAAAATTTAAATCCAACACTGACTCTCCTTTTAGCTTTTCTCTGGCTCTCCTCAGAGTCTTTACGAGTCTTTTCAGCTGGTAAATGTTCCACTTTGTTCACCAGCTAATTACAAGCTGTCGCCTGTGGTTTCGTGCTGGGCAGGTAGTGTACAATTGGTTCATCGGGGCTTGTTTGCAGACCGTGAAAGTGGCGCGAGTAAAGTTATGGGCCATAAACCCAAAACAATAGTAAAAAGATGCTAAAATGGTCTGTGGAGCTGTAGAGTTGCTTGGTAATTCTCTGTAGGCAACCCCATTTCAGTCATTTTGTATGTAATGCTTTGCACTGAGCTGCATTGATTAAGTAGGCCGTGTTTCCTTTGATCATAACTGAGTCGACTGATAGGACACGATTCTTCGATCACTGGCAAGTTCTTTTGACTAGATATGATGTTGAAAAAAAATTTTATCTGTAAAATGACAGAACATAAAAATCAAGCAACCCAAGGAAGTGTCTATGGATCTGTGTGGTCCGTGTCTGTCATAACCTCTGCCAACTGCAGCCACCCAGAGGTGATAAGGACACTTTTCCCTCTGAGATTAAGAGTCCACACCATCAAACAAACAAGGAGCAATCACTACAGCACTGGATTATCTATTACACTTGTTTGGTGTTTTTTTTTGTTTTCTCTGGCCCCAATTTTCCTTCCTGTCGTCTTGCTACCTACTTTCCTCTCCCAAGGCGGAGGCGGTCGCTTAGCAACCTGCACAACACAACAGTGCAGCTTGGCTCTCTGCTCGGTGTGCCCCTGTGGTTTCAGACAATCAAATACATGAGTGTGTGCTCATTCATACAGAATGTGTGTGAGAAAGGTGAAAGCTATGAATAGTTTCCATCTCATAAGCGAAAGCTAGAAGTCCCTTTAGCTTTTAAGAGCTTCCTCTTGACTCGAGTGTAACATCATCTTGGATTCATTGGGGATTTATTACAGGGCAGCCAACTGTGGACTGCCTTAAACAGAAAGGACAAAAATGAATAAGGCCGTGAACCTGTGAAGAGATATGATTTTAATTCACTCCAGCTTGAATAAAACCACCAGAAATCCAACTGTCGTAGACACAGACAACCATCTAAAGATGGGACAAAAAGGCAGACATGGTTCCTAATGCTTTCTGGTAGAGGAAACAAGTGTAGTACTGTGTGATAGGAGCTACACAATTGTAACTATTATTACTTGGCAACATGTTTGAGTTCCAAGAAGTGAAACCTGGCTCAGCACAGGCTTCAGAAAGGTTAGGATCCTCAGTGTTTGAAGATACAAAGCTTCGGTCGGAGAAACCCTTCAGCAAAGCACACCCCACTGATGGCAACATAAGCATTGAGCAAATCACTGTAGTACATTATTAATACAATTATACAAAGACGATGTGTTTTGTGATGCCACATCACCACTCACACAGGTACAAATGCAATCCGAGCACACGCTGTAGAAAAAATAATTACGACAATACTCATTTTCCAGCTGTACCCACTACTTAAAGACCTTCACAGATTGTTATGAGCCTACAGTTATCAAGCTGCTTACAGTGTATACATTCGGAAAAAAAAGAATGATCATCATGGCTTTACAAAAATATACATTTTTGGGCATGCACTCAGCGACACAACACTTGGTGCGTCTAGTAGTTTAAAAAAAGAAGGTAAAAACAAGAGACCCCATCAGTTTACAAAAGCAAAGCTCAAGAACAAATGGCACTTACTGTTTACTATAGCAGTTGGGAATCTCCGGGGCAGCATTACAGCCACACACATACACGTAAACAAACACTCCCACGGATCCACGTCAAGACAAAGCTTTCAAATCAACCAAATCATCAAATTCAGGAAGTAGGTTCCCCATTAAAAAAAAAGAAAAAAAAGGTCAACTTAAGTTTTATGAAAATTCATTAGGTTTCATATTGGGTGGATTTCAAAGAATAAACAGATGTTCTCTCACTAATTAAATAAAGCTGAGAATTTTCAGGCTCCAATCCACTGGTTATGCAGCCCACATTTAGTCTGGACCTGAGTAAGGTTTGAAAGAAAACCTCCTTGGTTTTAGTGCCGACCACAGTCTTGGCAAATTGTTCCAATTTCTTATTTAACAAAATGCCATTACAACAATGAAGTCTTGAAACATAAAACCCTGAAAAACTGTTCTGTGGTGACCTGATGTGCGATGTTTCTTAATCCTTTGACATTAACTGTAATACTATGGTCTGTAAAGGCTGTAAACCTGCCGGTGATATGTTAAAAAAATCTATTTGGATTGTTAACGTTTAAGGTAACTGGATGTTCAAAAATGGTCCAGAAATGTTTTTCCACCTCAGGACCTCATGTTGCTGATGGCAAAGAGAATCTGACTGACCCATAATTCGTTTTATCCACACCAAACATTCCCAAAATAAATATCACATGGCAGGTGTAACTCAATTTATGTCAGCTGGCTGAACTAACAGAGCTTCAGGCCTCCACAACAGCTGTGCTCTGCTCCTGGCTCCCCTCTGCTGCGGGGCCAAGTGGTCCGGCCCACCACAGACTCAGGGTGTTGTCTTGTCTGATCTCTTGTGGTGACATCACAGCTTCGCCTCCCTCGCCGTCGGAGGCCGAGTCACCCTCGCTATCGCCGGGCCACTGGAACTGACGCTGCCCGCTGGAGGTTGCCAACAATGGCATGAAGGGATGAATGCTGTAGAAGAGAAGGACGGATGGAGTCAGGAAGAGCATGGATGGAGTGACAGGAGTGCAGCTGCAATGAACGATTATTTTCATTGTTGATTAATCTCTTGATTAATCGATTAGTTGTTTGGTCTGTAAAATGTCAGAAATTTGTGAAAAATATTGCCCAGTGTTTCCCAAACCCATATATATTTCGATGTTAAGACCAAAGTGTAATAAGTCCTGCAAACCTGAAACAATTTAATTAACTGAGATTGAAATTTGAAGTCCAGACTCTATACATAATTATAGCACATTCACAGCCAAGATACATCATTTTTAGTTTATCAGCCACTTTATGTCTCCAACAAAGAATATACAAACATTAGACCACATGTACTGCTACTAGGCAACAGAGTCATTTAGTGGATTTTTCATAAATGCATAATAGTTATTGCTCTCTGTTTTCACAAAGCATTATACTGTATGTCAGTTTTTATTACAACTGTGGAATTGGAAGCTGATTCTTCTCTTATCCAAAATATTTTGGATGATTTGTTTGCGTCTCTTTTGCTTTTGTGCGAATGATTACCCAAACAGTAAAACACAGCAGGACAATCAGGCAGGAAAATAGCAACACAGTCACTTACCATGATTGAAGGACCTAAATTCATCCCTTATTCACAGTTGGTGTTTTGTTTGTACTGACGTCCAATAAGATCTTCCTCCATCAGGATTCTTTATGTGTGTGACTGTACCATTTCTACTTAGTTGTAGTATATACCATGATCTGGACAACTTAGAAGCTTTGGCTTCTATCTTTTTGAAGATTTATTCTAAACTATGAATGCTGATGGGATTTCACAGATGTGTTATGTGTCATCATGGAATGGGCTAGATCTTTTTTATCCATCATACCTGATGCCGTTGGTGCAGTCCCAATGGGCCTGGAACCTGAGCTGAGGTTGCAGTAGCTCCTCGTTAACATCAGGAGGAGCTGTCTGGGTGTCCCATACTGACACCACTCCCTCTGTGTCGCCGCTCAGAAGGTACCTGCCAGACCTACACAGAAACATCCAGTCAAGGTAATGCAAGTATCAACAGGTTGAAGGAACATTTTTGATCAGCATTAAAGCACCTGTGTGAAAGTAAAAAAAAAAAAAAGGGTCAGTCTTGACAGACAGGATTGCAGAAATACTAAATAAGTAAACTTACTGGTCCAGGTCGAAGTAGATGCGCTGGTTAGTGGCCACGTTCCTCTTCAGTGAAAACACAACCTTGCCCGGCTCTCTTAGGTCCCAGCACAGGATTTCTGGATCCTATACACATACACACACACACACACACACACACACACACACACACACACACACACACACACACACACACACACACACACACACACACACACAATTTACATACATTAATTAAATAACTTTGTAGATTCTGGAATGCTTCACTAGGGTTTATTAATCTGAACACGGTGACAATGGGGGGGCACTGAATCACGCAGAGGTCGATGGTTATGGAGTCTCTGACACTGCAATGTCAAACTAGGAGAAAACTTCAGACACTAAAGGGTTATCTACTAAATTTATGGTGATATCTTAAATTACTGTTCATCATTGGCTTATAATTAGCAA
Source organism: Pagrus major (assembly GCF_040436345.1). Classification (NCBI taxonomy): domain Eukaryota; kingdom Metazoa; phylum Chordata; class Actinopteri; order Spariformes; family Sparidae; genus Pagrus; species Pagrus major. The sequence goes on along the minus strand of NC_133224.1, from coordinate 20,092,871 downwards.
AAACTAATTAACAGTTATTAGAGGTTACATTCACGCTCCAGTGACGGCTAACCTCTACTGCACCCTTGTGAAACACACTGACTCCTTTTGACTTTCACTTTTGGGGGAGTGCCACAAGGCCCTAATCAGATTCATTACATGCTGACTCATGTGATGAAGACAGGAACTTATGAAGCGCTTATCCAAAAGCTTTGATAATGCTTGTGTAAACCAATTTCCCACTGCAACAGAGCAAAGTCATTTGTTACCTGCTTAACACGCAAAGCCTACTGTTGGTGTGTGTGCGCTCATTCAAACAAAGCAGCATTATTACCCTCAGGTCTCTTCTCTGTATTCTACTGCGGTGTGTGCGCGTTCATGTGTTCACCTTGCGCCCGCCGGTGTACAGGTAGTTGCCGTCAGGGGAGAAGAGCAGATGGGTGAGGCCTCCGTGGTGGCGGGTCGGCAGCAGAGCCAGCAGGGTGCCGTCTTGGCAGGAGTAGAGGCCAGCGCAGCGGGAGTAAGAGCCACAGGCGTAAACAGACTGGCAGGGGCTGAAGCCAAAGCAGGAGATGATGCCACTTTGGCCCTGCTTCTTCACTGCAGTAAAGACAAGAGAGTGGCGTTTGGCAAGGCTTTCAGCCTTTTAAAAAGGTTCACAAGACACAGCTCCCAATCACTTCAACTCAAACTTTTTGGCAGCTCAAACTTTCCTGATTACATCTCCAGGAGAAAAATATTTCTCCAAAAATGCACACAAATTCACATTTGGATTTTCTGTTTCTTTCTCTGTTACACGCAACTCTTTTCCCGATCATTCTTCTTGTCACTCCTAAAAAGGCTTTAAGCATGTTTTTGGGAGAAAAAAGCAGAAGTGCGAGGCTTGCCAAAAACCTCACATTTCACATAACATGTTTTTGAGATTAACCATATATTTCGGTATAATTTGCAGAATTAATCAAGATGAGCTGATGGAGGCAAATAGACAAAAAAACAGACAGTATGATCTACTAGAGCAAGGTGTCAACTTGCCAGTGTACCAAAGTTTACTTCTTACTAGGGCTGCAACTAACATCATTTTCATTATCAATTAATCTGCAGATTTTTTACACAATTAATCTATAAATTGTTTATTAAATGTCAAAAAATACTGAAAAACGCTCATCACATTTTCTCATAGCCCAAAGTGACCTTAAAATTGCTTATTTTGTCCAACCAACAGAAATAAAAATCTAAAGATTCTTCATTTCAATCAATCAATTTACTGACTTATCCTTGCAGCTCTACTTATTACAAAAAGAAAATCCTTATTTCAAGCATTTGGAAATGTTTTCAGCTTTAGTTTTTCCCCCCAAAGTAAAACCACTTTATTGAATAAAAAAAAATCATGACAGATATGAAAATACAACCCTTGAGTTAAAAAATTGAACCTACCTGTTGACATTTTCAGGGATCATTTTGATTTATTAGAATATTTCAGCCTCCTCACTAAAAGACAGACTCTGGTTCGGTTCATTTCAGTATATAACAAAAACATGCCAATGTACTGAAACTTTTTTGACATGTGTGACAGAGATCAGGAATTCATCACAGTAAACATTTCGTTCCCTTTATTTTTGTTGCCAGAAGTACATAATAAAAACTCTCCTTGTCAGTGTCAGTGTGTTCAAGGAGACTTCAGCCTGTGAGATGTGACAGCCAGCTGTCAGCCTGCAACTTTCTGAATGCAAGAAACAACTGACTTCACATTATTCTTTTCACAATGTCACTGTTTACTTACTGTCTGTCTTGTGGGTTTGATTTTACAATAACACAGCCTGTGAATGCAATTCTTTTTGTAAATTATTCTTTACTTTCAGAGTTTGGAGCGTCCTTGAACAACAGGGAGAGTTTTCAAACACTCCATCCTCTAAATAATACCATTGAACTCTTGGATAGTAAAATGAATTATTTGTTATGGTTTATATTATTCATAACAAAAAAGACCGATAAAATAAACTCCATCTTAGTCCACATTAATTTTTAACCACTTTCTAGAGGCATTTTACATTAATAGATAACAATGTGAGAGCACAGGTTAAATGGCGATAAAAATTTGACGTAAAGAACCACAATTAACACATATCAAAGACTATACTGAGCGCAAAATTAGGGCTGGACGATATAGTAAAATTCATGTTTCTGTTCTGTTTGTCCAACAGTTTTTTGATGAATTGATCGTACGGTTTCCTTTTTGTTGCACATGGGTAAAGGGCACTGTTGTCTTCAAGTCGAGTAAAATATATCCTAAAGTCTGTTTCAGTCCCTCTGCTGTGGGCTCGGCTTAGAAGATACTCTGTGGAGGAGCTCAGCCCCGCCCTCGTGCAAACAGACAGTGACACAAAGAGCAGATCAGAGAGGCAAAAGGTGCTTTCATGCCCGGGTGGTTCCGCTTATTTTTTTCCCCTTTTAAATTTCACATCCACTTTCTTCAACAGTGCTTTGTGTTAGATAATGGGCATGTACTCTGACATTAAGGCCACAAATGGCAGACTGACTCACTGTAGACATGTTTATGCTGTTGAATGATTTGTTGTTATCCATACTGAGTAAAAAATGTCTCAAGTTTATTATTGTTCAGAACATGAACTATTATCATGTTCCCGTATTGAGATCATTCATCAGTCAGCCCTGCTATAAAGTATACATGACTTGTAGTTAATCAACTAAAATCACACAAAACTACCATATGATGCTTTAACCTGAAACTGTGTGAAAGCAGTTATTAACTGACCTATGGTGGGCCGCTCCTCACAGTCTCTTCCAGGACGCTCAGTGTAGAAGACCCGAACAGTTTTGTCAAAGCCGCAGTAGAGCTGTGTTCCATCGGGCGAGAAGCAGAGGGAATGGGCCGCTGTCAACTCATCCAGGTGATTGTAGGGCCGGAAACTGGCTCGCACCTCCCCGTAAAATGCATCCCACACGTGGACTGGGTTGTCGCGGCTACTGCTAGCTAGACTGCAGTAAGGGAGGCAAGACAAATAGAAAAGAGGGGAAGAGAGCGAGTTATTAAGACATATGGGAAAGTGCTGAGAGACAACAGGGAATAGAGAGTGAATGATCCAAATTATGAAACAAGGGTGAAAATCCTGACAAAACTTAATGGAGTCAATCTTCATATTCCCTGAGGGCGTTTTTTTTACAGCTTGCGATTCAGAAATGGCTCATTTTAGACTTTACACACATAGGAGCATATTTAGTGTGCAGTGACTGAACACAGTGCGACAATCAATATTTGTTTATAATATGTAAACCAAAGAAACTAGTGGAATAAAAAAGTTGTACCTGCGTCTCAGAGTACACACAACAGATTCAAATGAAATAGGCTGCTGAGATTCTTTTGTAATATGCATTATGTATGACTCAAAAAAAAACTTCTTGTTTGATTCATTTTCTTGTCTACTGCACCACATCCCACTGAATGTATCAATACATCAAAACAAATACACAGCATTGTGCTATGCCTCATTATAGAGACAAGACCACAGCACATTCTTATTGATTCAAATCAGGGCCAAAGACTGAGCCATGCCTTTTTAACTCTAATTACTGGGCGCTGAACAAATGCCGAAACATCACTGCGGCTCAATTAGACAAAGGAAATTAGCCCCTACCGCTGCTGCCGTGTTCTGTTATGGCCCCTCTGAGCCGCAGCTTTATTCCAGAGCAGGGAAATGCCCAATTATAATGCTAGACTGCTGCTAGCTTGGAGCAATGCCTAGAACTCAGCGCAACTTAACCGAGCCATAACAGGGGCCCTTATTCCCTCTCTACAGGAGGGGCATCAACAGCACGCCGCTTTTGGCAGATGGAGAGTTCAAGGAGCGCAGGGGGAGGAATGAGAAACAAAATGGTAGATGTGAAAGGAGAGGGGGGAGGAAGACAGAAAAGTCACTAGAAAAACAGGTTTGCTGTAAATGCGATTAATAATCACAACCATAACGTTTAATCTGGCTGCCTCGTCTTTTAACAATTAACTCTGAGCTTGTCCGACCACCTGGCTGTGCCCTGCAGGAGCTCCTCTCTGATATATGGCAGTGATCTGAATAAGATGAAGTATTCCTGTCGTCATCTCCAACTGGCAAATTGTCCTCATGACAGACAGGTCTTTGCACGGATTTGGCACGGGCCTCTTAAGTGGTTCATTGTCCACATGAGTCATTTGTTGATCATTTTGCTGTTTACACAACTCCCATCTTTGGACATGCAGCCGCTGACCTACACCCCCCGCCTCTTACACAGTGAAGGCTGTCTGCTGTTGGGGTGGAGTGGTGCCAACGCTGGGCCTTGATCAGAGGGATCTGTCGGAGGGTGGAAGCTGTAAGTAGTGGATGATGGGAGCTGGGGGAGGAGGTATATATGCTGTGAAAACTGTTGGCAACTTGACCTCAGCTCGTTAGCACGGCCCTACCTCTCTCGCCACAGACGATTCGCATTCTCCACCATGACGGCTGGGTGTTACTGATGTTGGCTCTGCTTCACAGTGCACGCACAAACATGCAGTGATGTCATAATGACCACATTTTAAAAGCCTGTGAGAGCGCGCGCCTGCACACACATGGCAAAAATGAGAGAGCGAGATGAAAAGAGAAGCCCCAAGTCAGGGAATCATGAGGCCCTTTAGGATTCGGAAGAGCCGTTAGCGGGCTGAATCATGCTGGAAAAGCACTGTGGGTCTCAAACAGCCGAGCGGATTGCGACGGAGGCAGAGGGAGACAAGAAGAAGGCCAACTCCTCACTCATAATGAGAGACATGACAATGCTTTTACGGCTTCTCTCAACGCTGGCAGACGGCTCCCACTACGAGTGCAAATACCACAGGGATCAAAGAATGAGTCACAAGCACACAACAATATCTTCTATATTCGAATGGTCGATTAGACAGGCTCAAGCACACAGAAAATATTTGACTTTGTTCAAATCACATTTGTTTTTCAAATCAGATCTTTAAGAAACACCGTCCCCCCTGTAATTTCACATCGGGTTTGTGACTTTAGTCATCACCAATCCTGCATGGGTTGCTGTGGGAAGGATGTAGGCATCCGTAACTACGTACATTTGGTGATGCAGCTTCCCAATGGGGAAGTATGAGAAATGTACATCCTTCATCCTTCCCAACAATTGAGCTTGCAAGTCACGGTGCAGAACTCCTCTGTAGCAGCAGACAAGCTCTGCTAGTAGCAGTATGCGTCTGCTCAGCTGCTGTGATGTACTGACGTCACTCTGGGTTGAGTGTATGATCGGAGATAAATCTAAAGAAATCCGATTCGAGTTTCAGACCACCTCCAAATGTGGCTTGGATCCAATTTAGCAAAAATACCATTTCATGTGTTTTTTTGTTGTCCAGACTTCCTCAAAATCAATCTGGATACAATCTAGATATGCAAAAAATTTATTTTGGCTGGCAGTCTGAAAATGGCCTGGCTCACACACACACTTTAACTATCTAAGATTGAGGCTAAAAACACTAATCACTGACTGACACCAGCCTCTATAAACAACACAGTACCTTTTCTGTGCATACATCCTTCACCATCTGGCAGCTTGACCTTCAAAGTGAACTTTAAATGTCTCATCTATCCAGCTGTTAAGAGCTCAGACTCAAGGCGTGCTCTGGCAAAGATCGAGTTGAACTTACAAGCATGTGTCCGGGTCCAGAGAGGTCATCTTGGGGTACCAGCAGTAGTCGTAGATAGTGTCTCCCTCTGCCATCCTCAGCACTGGACTCTGCCACAGAACGAAAGAAAGGAGACAGTCAGGAATGTAAGGGCGGAAACACGCTGTATTTACAAATAGTAAAGACTGATGGGATCCATCAGTGGTACTGAATAGGGGGCTAGAAGACAATATCACAGGCTTTTCCTCATAGTGAAATTCAATATCAAAAGTCAGTGGCACCATGTGAGAAATGAAGCAATCAAACCACAATTTTCTACCCTATTCACAAACGGTCTGAGATCTCTAATGGAGGAAAACAGATTATATTTCAATTACTTTTGTTCAGTGATCCCAATCTACCAGCCTGTAATACAATTAAGAGATTGGCTCCCAACTTGATATTTCCCAAAACCTAAATGACAGAAGGCCTGTTTTACTCCAACTGTTAAATCCTTAGTAATATATTTTCTCAAGCTGCTGCTTTAATACCAATGTTTTGTCTGTTTGTTCTTAGTTGATCACAACACAACATACAGGCAGAAATCATGTTCAATAACAGATAACTGACCATCACTGTATAAAAAGGTCAGACAACACACAACAGGCTGATGACTCTCTCTTTACTGGAAACATATCTGGACAGGAAAGAAATAAAATATTCTTATAAAAAAATGAATAAGGCATTAAAAAAACATCGGGATTAGTTGCATTTGCAGTCACAACCTAGATGGGTTTGACTCTCATATGCTATTGCTAGCTCTAAATTTCAAAGTAGGTTGGGGGTGGGAATGATTGAGTTTCTATACTTTTATTGACTACTTTAATAAAAAGAATTAATGGGACTGAATCAAAAGTAAATTGTGTTCTCCATGCGTTTGTTCAATAAAATAAACTGTAACCAAACTTTGAAGAATGGACTGATGTTCAAACTAAAATTATTTCAAATTTTTCAGACCTGTAATAACGTTGCCTCATCCAATACCATTTAACTGAATTCAACTTTCTCAATTACACCCAAGTTTTGAGAACGAGAAAAGTCTTTATTACCGCTTTTCCAAATGAAAAGCCACAAAGAAGGATAAAACCAAGGTAAAACCTTTCCTGTTTATAATTGAGTTTGACAGCTTTAAATTAAAAGAAAAGCAAAGAATCCCACAAATCCATCACTTTAATAACATATGGTCTCTGAGGACCTTCCAAGGTCTGAGCACCAAAGCATCATGTCAACAAAATTAGCTCAAGGTGACGGACAGTGGGTGGAGTTCTCTGCATGTCAAGAGTTTATAATCCAAGTCTCTAAGTACTACATGACGCTCTGCAAGATCCTTTCCAAACAGATTTTCATAAAAATGTCTGCTCATGTAATTTCAACTTGTATAACACAAAGTTAAGGTTTTCTGCATGTTGCCAACAATCACTTAGAGAGCTACTTGTTCTATCCTCTCCACAAACATGATGGTAAGATAACTGTGCGCTCACCATCTCAGGAAGCAAATCCCAGTTGTAGCTGTAAATCTCTGGAGGGAGGTTGTACACACGAAGCACATTGTCTGCACTGTTGGTCAGGATGCAGGAACCATCAGGGGCCCTAGTTCAGAACAGAAGGGAGGATAGGAAAAACACGGGGAAGTATTAGCAGCAATGAACTGAGAACAACATGTACACAGGTTGGTTCTATAATACAGAGGCAGTTTGGATTAAATGTGCCATTAACAGCATTCTTTTTTATGCAAAAATGTCATAATTGTACTCGACTGAGATACTGATTTATCTTGACCGTGAAATTAAGATATTACTAGCAGCCTCACATATCAAATGTACTGCCTGCACTAGTGTTCCCACTATATCCTGAGAATGACAAACACGGTGGAAGTCATTTTCTTAACTTCATTTTCACTGAAAGAACATCACTTCTCAGTAATCCAGGATGTCGATATGTGCCCCTGAGCACTACATGTACAAGTGTAATGGTTTTATTTATTTATGGTAATCATACTAACGACTCCCAAATTAAATAACGATGTTAACGTTTTTTACTCGGCACCTTCAAAAACCTCATCCCCCATGGTGTTTTATGTGTCAAGTTTTTTTTAGAAGCGATTACCATTTGCAGCCTTTGAGGTAATTCTCTGGAAGGCTAGAGTATTCAGTCCAGGAACCAGTCAGCATCTGGGGGTTCTGTGTAAAATCTAGGCCAAGGCTGAAAGAAATATAAAAGAGAAGGGCAAGTGTCGAGTTAATAAGTTTAAAGACAGGAATTAAATGATTATTACACAACAAGCGAAAGACAGATTTTCCCAATCTTACGAATACTGAGGGCATCAGAAAGAACACAACCACAAACATTGACTTGTGACATGCAGTTCTGCTTATAATTTGCTAAATTGAGTTAAATATCACCTGATGAATTTTCCTAACTTGGGACAAACGGTTGCTGTAAATAAACCATGGCGTCAACTTGCACAAAGCCCAACAGGAAAATCTATGGTGATTACACCATTTCATTGGCAAAGACTGAGCTGCTCCATTTAGACACAGTGTTACTACACAGTGGAGAGGTTTGATAATTACATTTCACACCTCTACAGGTTAACGCCATTGTATTTCATCCTGTGTTGTGTCCAAATTAAGCCATTGTGATGGCTTGATAGTATTAAATATTTAATCAGTTAATGTTGTTGTGCTTTTTGCTGCCCCACTTCAAAACGAGTGCTTTTAAAATGCACAGACCAAGGCAGAGCAACATCTAACACTCAAAGGCAATAACACATGTTCAGCTGCGACTGTGCAATTATCGTCAATATTTGGGATTACAAGTTACTCACACACTTCCTTGCAATTTCCTGTTCGGGTTTGTTCAGGGTCTAGTCCCTTTATATTTTCAGCGTTCTTTACATGTGGTATGTGTTTCAAGGTCCAGAACAGTGCCATTTTCTCATTATCAGACAACTGATTTGTTTATGAGTAAAACAGTTAAACTTGAATCATCAGAGTTTAGCCTGCTTAGTTGTTGCTTTGCTGACACTAATGCCAAGTTCACACTGCAGGATCATAACCCTGATCTTGACATCGCAGACGGTTTTTGGAGATTGCCGACACAAAACTGTTCAGAGACAGAATCCAGGAGCTCGTGGACAGCGTTGCCGAGATCTGCCAGATATCTTAGCAGGCTAAATATCTAACAGAGTTGCTGATAGTTCAGAGACCCAGGGACAGCTATAGCCAATGAGAGCAGACTCTTCTCTCCTTTTTCCCTCTCTCCTCTACTGTCATCCACAGCAACTCTCTGAACTGCGTCTCATCTGGCATCTCTGTATATTGAGTGGGTGCAATAATAGCCAATAGTTTCTATCAGAATACATATACACAAGCCTTTCTGTATGTGTAACCAAGAATCTTTGCTGAATCACAATACGAGCAGGCAATCATACAGTCCCAGGCATCATAATCCATCCTCTCATCCATATTATTTGCTTTTTCTTTGCTGCAAATCAGCACACAAACAACTTGATTTTTTGGATCGTGTCATTGCCATGTAGTCTTGCGTATGTGATCTTGTAGTGTGTGACCCCTTGTCGCTGATCAGTCATGGAGTGTGGAAACCATGACTGTAAGACAGCGATCAGACAACTTTGAATGTTGTGTAGTGTGCTCAAGCCATTAGTGATGCCCAGTGGATTTCCATACACATTAGATTACAGTGCACAGGGTGTCTTAATTATTAATATTAAAATAATGTGTCCCAAACGTTATATGGTTATCAAAGTCGGGTCCTGGGACTCCCAGGGATCCATGAGTGGCTTCCAGGGTGCCCCCAGCAAAAACTGGAATCTATTTTATAACACAATGACAGAATGTATGACTATTTTGGTCGTAGGTTTCATACACTTTCTGTAATGAAACATCTAAAGCAACATTCTCATCAGATGCAGGCAAAATGTTATGAAATGGTGGTCTGTGATCTAGTTCAGTGGTTCCCAAGCTTTTTCTGGGGGGCCCACTTTTATAGATAATATTTTCTAGCCCCTCCACCTAGACACACATACACTTCTTTTATTGAACTGTAACCTCAGTGTGAGATGTTACGGAAAGAAAATAATAAGGAACAAGCCACCTTTATAGCGGAATGCATCTTCTCAAAATTCTTACTGTGCCTTATTCATTTAGCCTCGCCACCCCCGCTATATCTCCTGGGGCCCCCCTAGGAGACTTGCCCCCCACTTTGGGAACCACTTAGTCTCATTTTTGTCAGTTTGGAGGTCCTTAAGATGAAAAAGTTGTAGTTTGCTTTGGCTACTTGAGTGTGTCCTGAAGAGCAATAGAGCTCCTGTTGAATAGAAGCTAAGTCAAGCAATAAGTGGTGCAAATAAGGAATAGAACACCCAATAATAACAATGTGAAGGAATTATATATTAAAATAATTTACCATTGGCATAGATGGTAGATTATAGATTAACAGGTGGAAAAAGGATGCCGTTATGTGGTGACCACACTCGGCCGATACATCACATCCTCAGACTACATGGTCAACTTGCAATTATCAGAACCTCTTGCTCAGCATTACATGCAAAAATATCAGGGCTGCAACTATTTTCACAATTAATCTATTAATCGTTCCATCTTTAAATGTTGAAAACTGTGAAAATGGTCATCACAATTTCCTAGAGCCAAAAGCAACGTCTTAAAATTGCTTCTTTTGTCCAAAATCCTTAAACTCTCCATTCACCATCGTAAGCGTCAAAGAAAAGTGTGATATCCTTGTGTTTCAGAAGCTGGAACCAGTAAAAATGTGACCTTTTTCCTTGACAATGATTGAAACAGTGAATTGATTGTCAATGTAGTTGGCTACTAATTGTCTTTTGATCGATAAACACTTCAGATAATCGTTGCAGCTCCACAGAATATTCTTTCTCAATTTCAGAAACATATGTGTGTAACCACCCCCGCCCCAACAAAATCCTGCCTGAAATAGCTCACTTGATGGTGTGACTACTGTATCTTTACCCCAAGTTATGTGGAAACAGAGGCTAAAAATAAATCCGACTTCTTCCTCCACTTACTGCTGTCCTTCACTGGGGCTGTCTGCAGATCTGTCACTGTTGTGCTCTTGCTCCGTTTTCGTCTCTCCTTCTTCTAAGGCGGCATCAAGCCCTCCATTTCCATTCTGATGGCATTCTTCTTCACTTCCCCCACCGACAGGCACTTCATCCCATTCACCTTCCTTCTCACATTGAAGTAGTTCTCCAGTTCCTAGCATTAAAGAGTACATTTGTGCAGGTTAACACATAAACCTTTAAGATAATCCTGAATCACAATTGAACAATTCCAAAATCTTAAGTTACATGAACAGATTTTTTCCACTTTTCTTATATTTCATGTGAGACATGCAGATACTCTACTTTGTGCTGGTGGGGCTGCATCTTCCTGCAGCAAGTCATCCTGTGCTGGTGTTTCTCCATGCATCTTGATGGGCTTTGCAGCCTGCTCCAGCCCCTGCTCCTCCTCGCTCATTCTGGGCCGCTTGGCAGACGGAGGTGCCCCTTCCTCTGACGTCTCCTCTACCTCTATGCTGTCACCTCCAGGTAGAGGTGGCGCCTGGTGAGGGGGCTCATTATCTGCTTCTGCATCCTGCCCTGCACCTGCTACACCTCCACCTTCACCACCTCCAGCTGAATCAGACATCTTTGTTTATCAACTCCCCCTGTCAAGTCCTCTACCTGGCGTCAATGTGCAATGTGTCCAGTGATTGGCTGTCAGACGTGGGTGAGGTAAGTGCTACTGGGATAGTGCTTCTTTCTGCAGTGTGGGTGTTTGAGTCTGCTGGGGGTCGATGACATCACAGCACCCACTAGCCTAGAAAACAAGAAAAGATGAAGGCAGGGCACAGGGCAGGTGAGACCAAGACAATAGAAAACGCACGACAAAAACAATGCAAAAATGTAAGAGCACTTCTGTAGAAACCTAAACATACCCGTACATTTAGAGACGTTTATCACTTGGAGGAATAAATAACTGCGGCCAAGCTGTGCACGCAAACACCCCACAGACACCTGTGGCTAGTCGTGACGTGCCAACCACTCCAAACTAGCATTCATGTTAATTTCGCTAAGTTAACGTTTACGAGTTGCAATTTACACGACTAACCTTTACAAGCTTTACTCCATGAATGCTCTGCTGCCATTTTATAAATTAAATTACGGCGGCGAACGAAGCAAACTGCTTCTATTTTCTTTAACCGCCGCTCCACAACAGAAACAGCAATCATCCCAAGTTAGCATTAGCCGATGCTAACAGTCTGATGCTACCTACCTGTGTTGTGGTTTGCCTGGCCTTTGTTTCTGCTCGCTGTTTAGCTATAAACACTCCCCTCTTCGACGGTGTCAAAGTTTCACCCAAAGCCGGAGAGTACGGACAGTCTACGAAACTATTCGACGTCCTTCTTCTTCAGGACTTTATGTTTCTATTCACCAGTTCATCACGAGAAGTTGTAAACACTGAGGGCGGCCATGTGTTCCAAACTATCGCGAGAGTTCCGCTGATGACGCTGTGCTGCTCACGGAGGGCTCGTCCTCATACATGTCAGCACAGTGGTGCTGCTCTCAATGGTGTTCACGCCTTTCAACTCAAACACACACACACAAATCCACTTCACTGATAATACAAATTAGTAATAAAACACTCAGTCAGTCACTGCTAAATGCTATTTTATTTAGTATTTATTTTGTTCTTCAAACAAACAAAAGCCAAACTATTTACACATCTTTCAGTTGTTCTTTTCCAAAACAGTTTCATTACATGTATGCTGTTATTTTAACAACATTCAATGACTCATTAAGCAAAAGGAGCTGAGCTGACTGGAATATAACTTTCACTGTATCTTTTAGGCCACTATTGTTGGAACTACATTTACCGAAGCCAAGATAAACCAGACGATCAACTTCATACCGCCGAGCAGACAGGCCGTGACAGGATCTTTACCGAGGCTGCAACCGAACAGCCAGGGCTTTTTGCCAACGCAATTTTGTAGTTTATCTAATCATAAAAGCATGTGTAGTGCAGTGAAAGTAAACTGCAAACAACTTCGGTTTAATCCTTTAAGACAGACTGACTGACCTCACACAATATCAGCTTTTAAAAACTTTCAAACATAGGTATTTTTTAAAGTCAATCACACATAAGAGACTTGATTGTGTACTCATATGGTTAAAGTCAATTTCTTTGTTTTGGCAACTGATTACAACAACATTAAACTTAGTAACCATTTTATCATAAATTCAGTATAAATTCAACAGTTATGACACACTGACTACTTCAGTTTACACAGTTAGCTATACCAGGTAACTATCCACCATACCTCAGCTAAACACAATGTACACATGTATTACAAGTCTAAGCTGAAGGTATTCAATGAATATCAGTTGCCATTTGGATTAAAAACTGCATATCATTTAGTCATTGAGATACGAAACAACTACTAGTTGAATAAAAGCATTAATCTCTCAAATCCAATGTAGATTTACACACATGGAACAGGACACTTTCCAAATCTTCGGCACATGAAATTTCCTTTCAGATAACACGCAACTGACTATTCCTCATCTATTCAGTGCCATCAGAGATGGTCAGCGGTACTAACAGGTGCACAGACAAGGCAAAGGCAATCTAGGCCAATATGGCCCTCCTCAAGGTTTAGTGTCAAAACCCACAAATATCACAAATCATGCAAGCTTGCTCTTCAGACATGCTTCTAATACAAGCCTGATTTGACATCTCAAAACTGTAAAAAAGTACCTAGTAGCTTCCAAAACGTTTAAGTCCCCCGTGGAGTGTAAAAAAAATTAACCAAAAAGCCCTGACCTGTGTGTAAATCGGACCCCGTCACTCTGGTTCAATTTTAGCTCAAGCAGTATTTCCAACAATAGTTATGGCACAGCAGCAAGTCTGTGCTCTTTATTCTAATCCTGTGTATCCCACCCAGTCAGCTCAGCTCCAGACAGTACAGACTTGAGCCCTTTGTGAAGCCTGCACCTTCAGCAATAATCTAAACAGGAAATCTGAACAAATCCACTCTTCATTTTAAGGAAACCAAAAGGGCAACAAAAGCCAACCACCAGCAAAATCAGATTAATCAAAGACAGCTTGCTGCTCTATTCTGTAGCTAACTAGTAACTTTTATGGTGGTACATGTTTAGGTCAATACAGAACAGACAGTTCTGTTAACTAACAGAAAACTGTCATATAGAAAGCTCCTTTCTTTCTTTGACTTCAGAGGACAGTCAACGAGGTGATTTCCAACTTAAATTCATCATTTAGAGAACATTTTCAGTTAGCCATTCAGGACTGAACTATACAATTTAAGGCATGTTGAACAGAGAAATAAAGCAAAACCCACTATGAGAGAAAAATCAAAAACACAAACTTTTACATTATTTACAGAGCTCAACATTTATACTGATGAGCATTAATCTTGTATGTGTGTGTGTGTGTGTGTGATTTGATATTAATGTAGCCCTGGTGTGTGCAGATGTGGTTCCAGAGGAGAGTCAATGTAACTGAGTATACTTTGCTCTTGCTGTAGGTGTGCATGTAGTGTGTGTGCAACTCCTTTGGACTCTATGTGACATGTAGCTACGTGTTTGTGTTTGTCATGTTTCAAAGTCTTTTTTGTACAATTCTTTCAGTTCATCCAGTTCCACAGTTGCAGGGATTTCTGATGGCTTAGATGTAATCCAGCCACGTCCGCCGGAACCCAACCCAGCTCCGAGTCTCTGACGTCTGGGCAGGAGCAGGTCTTCCGACCCGCTGGTTAGAAGACCTCCATGCAGCCACCTGAGAGTTTCAGGCCAAGGTGGGCGATGACATCTGGGCAATACGTGCTTCCATATCCTCTTCCTCGCCGGAAAGCGCCTGATCAGATCCCGAACCTAACACTTCCAACACAGATGGGATCCACGGTCGATAAACCTGTAACTTCATCTGGTAACTGTCCAACTGATAATGCCAATGGCCTGCCCAGTCCAAGGTCAAGACAGAAAAGTTTCTTAGGGTTTAAGTTCAAAAAGGACACGTTTAGGGTTTACTGGTTCATGGGGTGGCTGTAGATTAGATCCTCCTTGCAGAGGGCAGCAAATAAAGCACAGCCAGACTCCTGTGAGAAGACAGAAACAAATAGCACAAGATCACCCCACTGTCCAAACAATCCTGTTGGAAACAAAGTACCACAGATTAAACGGGAGTAAACTGATCAAATTAAGTCATTAGTATAGAGTGGCAAAAGAATATCTTACCAATGCCGAGGATTATTCCTCCTGCAGTCATTTTACAGCTCTCAAGGCAGTCATCAGGTTGGGAGATGAAGTAGAAGCATCCTTGCCGACAGCTCTTCAAACCTTCGTCTGCCTCTTTTACTGTGCATGTTGATCAAACACTCTTGGTGGGGCTCTTTGTAGCGACTGCAACATCCATCTTGATAAGTAACTATCAGTCAGTCTTGGAGCCAAGTGTCCAACACCTCAGTCCATGTGGGTTTCCCTTCCATCCCCGATTACTTCAGGGTTACTGGCAAACTAAGGGAAACTCACAGCGAGTCTATCTCAAACTATATTCAAAAAAGATTGGTTTTCTTGAAGAACATTCACTCCATATGATCAATGTCTCATGAATTTTCCTTCATCCATTTGCAAATTTCTTTCTACTCTGAAAGGTAATACAAAAATATGGTTATATACAGGAGGTGGGAGAAGACATGCTTCTCGAGTCTCTTATTTCAGTTTGGGAATTTCTTTTCAGTGACTTTGTCAAAGTCGTAGCAATCCTCCTGTTGTAATTGTGCTCCCATCCCCAAAATGGTACCTCACAGCTTGAATGAACAAAAGTGCATAGGTGAGTTGGTGAGGGCAGGGTGTGAGTGCTCATGAGGGTGGAGGTGAAGACAAGTGCACTAGCCAGGTGTACTCATATTGCCCCTCTCAGTTCCCTCTAGGCTTCTGCAGCCCTGCACTCCGTCCTCCACAAAAGAGAGCCCATCCTTGATTTTCACGCCTCCGCTCCATGGTTGATCAAGTCTCAGGATCCACGACAACATACAACGGTCCAGTTAGAGGATCTTGTCCATGTTGTGATGCCTGCAACTTTTCCTCGAAACCAACACCACTCAATGTCCATATGGCAGAAGCGCACTTGCAAACCCCACCCGTCTTATGTGGGAACAAAAAAATAAAAACAAAAATAAAAACAAAAAACTGCACCCACAGATATCCATGTGGTTTGTAAACAACCAAAGCTCCAGTATGGAATAGAAAGAGTCCTTTCTTTTAATTCTTAGTCACTATTTGTACGACCAGGATTGTAGAGGCAGTGTGTTCAACTGTATCCATCCCGAGTTTTTTTTTTTCTTCTCCACTGTGTAAGTAAAAAAAAGTCCTCGCTAAACTCTTTGAAGCTTTTTTGTATTTTGTTTCCATTTTTGAAATCTTCTGAGGAAAAAAAAAATAATATCTGGTATCAGCACGGGTTTCTTGTCATTTTTTTGGAATACATTCAATATTTTCTTAAGAAAGAAATAATACACACACTTCACATGGCGATAATGAAACAAAAATGAAAAACAAATTAAGGAAAAAAAATTAAAACACACAACAAAAATAGCAGCCCCAAGTGCTCATCATCTTAGTCCAAATACTTTTTAAACTTTGTATATAATGTATATATTCATATATATTTTTCATTAAAAAAGAAAACTCGTCATTATCAAATTGCAACAACGAATAAGTAACACAATATGCTAACATTTCATGCACCGTTCTGTGCACTTGCACATTAAGATGCTGTATTTTTTTTTCAGAGTCAGAAACTCGACACCTTTCATTCACAAGTTCGAGAGCTGACAAAAGGCAACGTGATCACACCCCAGGAAAACATACTGGACTAACCTTCCGATGGATCACCCCTAGACTCAACTAGAAATATTTACGATATAAACTTACATACTTTACATACACTGTGCTGAGCACTGACGCACATCACACTCGCTCTCAAAAAAGAGTTAATGTCTCAATGGCCACGCACCCTATCGAAGTTCTTAGGCACAAATGTGCATTCATACACATACAAAAAGCACATGTATTCAAAATGAGTACCTGTAGTCTTAACTCATTTCTATGAACAGTAAATGAACATGCGCACTGAAAACACACGCACACACATACACATACACACGCACGCACACACACACACAGTCTCATTCTGATGCACACACAGTAATGTCCCTCATGATTTGCCCTGTCTGCTAGTCCTCACAGGTCTAGAGACAGCTCCCCATGTGGAGAAGCTAAGGGAAATAAACTAGTGGTGGTCATCATGTGATGAGCGCAAAGCTAACATTTACAAATGTATGCATTTCTATTTCGTCTATCTGGGGATGAAGAGCTGGTGAGAGAAAGGATGTGTTGTGCAATTGCCCTCTCTCTCTCTCTCTCTCTCTCTCTCACACATTCATTCACTCTCAAAACATACAGATCACGTCCCTGTTTGGAGAAGGGAAACACACACACAGACACACACACACACACACAAACAAACAAACACACACACACACGCACTCACTCTCTAAACATGAGAATACAAAATTACCATTTGAACAAAAAAGACAAAAATGGCCTCTTATGTTTCATACATCTTGGTAAGCAACAAAAGAAAGAAAAAAAACATTGTGCAGACTGGTATATTACTGACACAAACCAACCATCACACATCAGTCACGCTCGCAGTCATTCATACACATTCACAAAAATATTCACTTCTATAACTAACCCCATTTGTTTGATTTTTTTTGTTGTTTTTGTCATTTCTTTTTTAGGCAAGTGCAAATCTTCAAGTTTTTTTATAATCCATTTTTCAATAGCTTTACTTTTTATATAAACGTAAAAAAAATGCTAAACAAGAGAAATATCAACAGTGTTTGTCTTTCGAGAAAGGATTTGCTCTCTGATAAGGTTTCAACTAAAGGTCCCCCTGACTTTGAAAACCTCGACCATTCACCCCACCAACTGTTTCACCGCCCCCCCCTTCCAGTTCCGGTGCACATGCACACAGATAATGTGTATGTACACATACCGTGTATGCACACTGATTCCCACACACACGCGCACACACACACACACATGAAAGAAAAAAAAAAAAAACCTATTCAAATCCCATCTCAATAAAGTGCATTAGTTCAGTATAAGGTGCTTAATCTTTTGAGTGCCAGAGGATACCCATCTTCCTTTTAACCTCACCCCTACTCACCCCCCTCTCCCCTGCTCAAGTGATCAACTGGTGCAGCAGGGAGCCCTTTTTCTCTTGCCAGAGGGGAGGAAAGAGTAGGAGACGCAGATCCAGGCGCCTCCACCCTGCACCTCCCCTTACGCTTGCTCCCTTCCTACCCCCACCCCCCTGGTTCCCCCAGCAGTGCACATTCGTCATCAGGTTTGTCTGATTAAAAGACAGAAGGCCTCAGGTAGCTATTGCTGCTGCGCTGCGTCACATCAGTAATCCTCCACCATCTCCATCTCATTCAGGCTCAGACACTCGCCCGCATTGTGGAATGAGTACCCTGCAGGGAGGAGGAGGGAGGGCAATGAGGGCAGAGAGAAGACACGGAGAGAGCAGAGTCAGATCAGAGGAGGACAGGACATGGGGGAGTTAGAAGAGCTGGCTTAGACAGTGTAGGCAGGGGGCAAAGTGACAAGCCAGAAATAATTCATAACAAGCCCCCATTCGTACATTTTTGCTGTTATTTGCTGTTATTTAATAATTGAAGGTAGAAAAAGTAAAGACAAGTAGGTAACATACATGGAGCAAAATGAGTGTTACACAGCAGAAAACAATTGGAAGTGTACACACTGAACTTCACCAGCTCCCGAGCACTGATTCAATATTTCCACCAGCACAAAGAAACAAAAAGATTTTAGAAACGGCAGGGTTTTATAATCGATCAAATCTTGGAGAGCTTGTGAAATTCAGTGTGTGAATAACCTATTCTCCATCTGCTGTTTTTTTTTGTATAAACAGAATAATGAGGCTGCATCGATATCACAGATTACATTACCCATTTTTACCTACATCACATTTGTTGGGCCACCTGTTTATCTACTTCAAGAGCGAGCCATATCTCATCTCAGTGTTTGCACCCAACAGCTCACGGGCACGTAAATAAACTTCAGACATAAGCCCACCCTATGAGCACATCCTACTCACCACCTGGAGAGGGTGCAAACAAGTCACCAAATGATGCAATACGTTCTGCTGTTGCTTCAGAAGGCTGCTCTTCTTCCTCTGTTGCTTTTTGTTCAGCTCCGTTTGATTCCAGGAAATGAATTTCCATTCTAGGATCTTTTGTTTTGTATATCAACTCTAACTTTGATGTAGAAGTGTGTTGCTGGTGTTTTTGTTACACAGGTAGTGTTTTTTGTAATCACAATGCTTATCAGAGTTAACTGTATTTAAAGCTAGATTTAAGCTTTAGAGCATTTACAGATAGATGAAAGTCAAAAGGAGGAAGTATTGAATGCTGTTAGGCAGGTCACATACCTAGGATGCTGGGGTCAGAGTGCAGCATCATGGGCTGTTTCTTCTTCATCTTCCCCCCCTGGTTGTCATAGAGACCAGCCTTGCCCATGTGGTTGGCTTGAAACATGGACTGCAGGGTGCTTGGATTCATACCTCGCATTGAGTCCTAAGAAAAAAGATAAGGAAAGAAAAATGAAGACAATCATAAATGTCTGGACATTTCCAGTTCTAATCAACTATGTTAAAATAAAAAATAAATCTAATACACTTGTATCAAACATTTCTATCCAGAAGAGTCTTCATGAGAGAGTGTTTTTTTTTATTAAGACATAAATGCCCTCTACTGCTTTGTTTTCAAAACACCTGATTGCTTATTTAAATTTGAGTCATGTTGTTTTGTTGCCATATGTGCATTTGAGAGTTCTCCCACTCCAAGGGCGTTGTGTCCCCATGGATGATGTATAATTTGGAGACTTCAGTTAAGATATTTCAAGTCGTCATCCCAGGTTTGATATTCAGCAACCAGTTGACAATTAAAAAATAAAGGTGGGAGGAACCTTAAAATCACAGTCAACCCTACACTAGTTATGTGACGTGATGTTATCGTAAGTTTAAAAAGAAATTGGATGGCTGTTGTTGCCTCCAACAACTCAACTTCAACACTGTTTGCAGGTGTACAGAGGCATGTCTATATTTACCTGCAGAGGGAAGTTCATGTTCAATCCAGACACATCCTTTGATAACTGGGACACATAAAGAGGAAAAGAGGCATTTACAATGGTCACTCCAAAGGTTTCTCTCAGACATTTTTTGCCCCATCACAGTTTTTGAACATTTATCAAGGTATGTTGCAAGTCTGACCTTCATATTCACAGTTATGCGTATACTCCTTTGTTATCTCTTTATTAAGAGGCAATATAATATGAGCCGCTTTCCTGTTTTGACATTTAAATGTACACCATATACATCACTTAGATTACCTTAGTAATGGTTTGTTCTACTCTGTTATGTTTTTAAAGTGAATCTTTTTACTTCAATTATATGGTCTCCTTTCCTAAATGGTGCACTTTAGAAAATAGTCTCTGACACATTTGCTAACACACCAAATATGTTCAGGCAATGAATAAGAAATGTATTCCTCAATTAAATTACACAAATCTAATGTTACATGAAATACAGGCACAAGCAAAAATGTGTACATCAACCTTAGTTGTTACATTCAGTACTGAGAAAACCCTCAACTTTTTCATTGACAGATGCAAACTAATAATGAAACTTTTACTTCAACTAAAGACGTCTGAGGAAACTACAACTTTTTTTTTCAATTAAATCTGGCATCTTACAATAAATAAGCAGCTATTGAAAATATAACAAAAGTTAAAATCTATAATGAAGCTTCCTGTATACAGAAAAAAGTTTAACACCCTGATGTGAGGTCCAACTATGCTCTGAAAACTAGACATCAGGGGACATAATTGCCATTCAGAGTTTCACGCAGTTAGTTACTGTTTTCCTTTTCTTGTTTCTGATCCTGAGCTGATGGGGGCATATCCGACAGGTTATGTTTTTGACATATGCTGTGCTGAACTCACAAGACATTTTAGCTTGTGCCTACCTGCTGCTGCCTCTGTTGGTTGGCTTTCTGTTTGGCACGTCGCTCCAGAAACTGTTTGGCGAACTCTTTGGCTTCCACTGTGTCCCCTAGGTAGCACCGGATGAAGTCCAGCACTGCATAGGGAGACTCCACCTCCTTCAGATATGCCACAATCGTGGCAACTAAATAAAAGATGCACAGTTTAAATGATTAGCTATGCTTAAATTAAGGGAAGAGATGTTGAGATTAATTTACTTTCAAGTACACAAATACTAAAATGTGTTGCATTTTAAGACAATAGACAAGAAAATCACAATCAACTTTTTAAGCTGAGGGTGAATCTGTCTCAGCATTGACGCTGCTAAATATGTAAAAGCTGAGCAGCCTACCATCCAGAGAGGAGGATGAGTTGTTGGCAGAGGTGTTGAGAGCGTGCAGCATCTGTTCACACCAGGTGGTGAAGCCGTCCTGAGGCTTCATGCCCTGCAGCAGCTTCAGCAGCTTCTCCTCCTCATCAGTCCGCTTACGACGCATCATGTACTGATCACTGCAGAGGACACATAGGGTTCAATGCATATTAGATAAATATTAATCAGCTGAAAGACATACACATATAGATTAATATTACAATGCCATCTGCCACAGTGGGTGTAAAAAAGGGGGGTAATGGGTGAAGATACAGTATTTTCAGGCCATCTCACATTTCTTTGGGTGCATACATTTTCATTTTTCTTAATTTGGTCTGGTCTCAAGTACCTGAGTGAAGGACTGCTGCGACTGTTCTTCAAGCCCATGTTGTTGTTGCTGTTGCCACGCAGGCCGGCCTGGTTCTTCACAGCCTCGTCCCACATGCCCATGCTGCCTGAGGAGCCTCCACTGCCACCCTTACCCTCCATACCTCCAGGACCGCCCCACATACCAACACCATCCACCCACTGCCCTCCCATGGAGGAGCTCCCCATTGACATGCCGGAGTGCTGGAAAAGGATTGAGAAATCATTATGACAAATGACATGTAATTTTCCATTTCCATTTTCTGCAGTGACATTTGGTATGAAACCTTAGAAACATGTAATTTAAGCTGCTGACACTCACGCGTTCTCTCTGCTGGGCTCTCTGTTGCTGCTGCTGCTTCAGGAGCCTCTCTGCCTCCTGCTGCATTTCCAGCAGAGCAAGAGCCGGGGGCTTTCCTGCTTTGGCGAGCCCAGAGGAGGGAGCCCCGCTCCAGCCTGAGCCACCTGCCCCAGGACCCTGCTGCTGAGGGGCCTGCTGCAGCAATTTCATGATCAGTTCCTGCTGCTGACGACACTACAGGAAGACATGACAGAGGTCAACACGGTGACAACCAACTATGATCTTTAATTTAATGACACTAAGCATGTGTTTACTCAAAAGTAAAACACATTTGTGCTGATAATATTTCAGTTAAAGTGATGCAAGCCTTTAACATGAAAGGTTAAACACTTCTTTAAACGAAATCTGAAGAGAAAAAATAAATAAATCAAAAGTCTAAAATGTTTGTAGCCCAAGGCAACAGACAGGGGAAAGGCAAATGCAAAAATACCTCCTTCCTTCATCTCACCTGCTTGCGTCTGAAGAGCTCTTCCTCCTCCCTCCTCTTCTGCTCCTCCTGTTGCCTCCTCTTCTCCTCCCTCCTCTTACGCTGCTCCTCCTCCTCACGCTTCGCCCTGAGTTCAGCGTCTCGCCTCTCCTGCTGGAGCTGAAGGGAAAACATCAGGAGTCAAACTTTTACTCAATCTTGGCTTCGCATTTCACCCCATCCATTAACTGTGCCTGCTAGCAGTGCTGTTAATGCTTTGCTAATAAAAGACAATGAGAGACAATAAAACTGATATGACCGACTGTGTAAATCAAAAAATGTAAATAGTGAATTTGTCCTCTAAGGCTGAAAATCTCAACTGTACCCACCTTTTGAAGCTGTTCGAGAGTTGGACCCTGAGTAGAAGGATTCATTGTTATGTCCCAAAGACTGGCTTCACCGCCTAGACGGAAATAAAAAAAGGGGTTAATTCAGCATCATTATGTCGAGCATTCATGTGTTGACGCTGCGTGCACTTGCTAAACCAGTTATAGTCTTAAACATACCTGACGGCTGTGAAGCTGAGGTATGCATGTCCCACATGGACCCTGTATCTGGCACTGACATCGATCTGCTTATCATACCCTGCTCACTGCACCTGGAACACAAGAAGCAACACTGAAATTTAAAATCAAATCTCCTCTGAGATCCTCTGTAAAATGCCAGAAACCAGGACACGAAACATAATTAATGGACACAAGTCGAGACATGTAGGGTGAATTCTTCATCCCCAATAGGCCGACCTGTTAATGAGCTGGAATAGCTGCTGCTGTTGGAGCTGCTGATACAGAGCTGCTGCGGCTGCCAGCTCCTGTTGCTTTTTCAGGCGCTCCTGGTCCAGGTTTCCCTGTAAGAGGAGAGCAGTCAGCAGTCAAAACAATGACTCCTCAATCTCAAGATGCCAAATCACAGGCTTTCATACATAGTGGGCTAGTCTATGAAAGAATTGTGGCAATTTTTTACAGTTGCATATTTACATGCAGCCATGAGAGATTTGTCCATTCTTTGTAAACACAGGCTGTGCTCTACAAACTAGTCTGGGTGTCTTCAGTACACAAAGATATGTTACAAACTGGCAATATAGGTATTATCTGTATCTAGAGTGTGTACTGTATGTATGTACTGTATGTATATATGTGTAGTGTTTCATTACATCATTTAATGGTGGTATGGAACTTGGCCTGTTCTGCTTCACAAATTTGAAGCTAACATACAACCACTAACTTTTACTGCATTTGTTTTTTTAATCTATGATTTGAATATGGATCTCTCTTTCCTACTTCCTGTAGGAACACAATCAAAATGACAACATACAGTTGTGTGTCTTAAAATCAAGTGAGGGGTTGTTTCAGAAACTTTTAAAATGGAGCCCGTCATGTTAAACTGAATTGGAATTAATTGTTGGTCTTTTACCGTGACCTGTCTATCAATCTTCCCTCTCCTCTGCATCCTCCCTTCCCCATCCTCTACGTTGGCTGAGCTCTGACTCACAGTCCCGGCGGGCCCCCGGGTGGGCTGCGGGCGCTGCGTTGGTGGTGGCTGTCTCACCAGCAGGGGGGGCGGGGAGGGCCCTGGGGCAAAGGGGACACGCCCCCACATCTTGATGACGTCCCCCAGGGGTTGAAAGCCTTCGTCGCAGCCCCGCTTCACCAGCAGGGTCATGGTGAAATAGCCAGCCTGGAACCACTCGCACATCTCCACTGTGGTGAAAGGGCCTGGTGGTGGGTAGGATGGAGAGGGAGAGAGAGATGAGTTTACAATCACTTAAATGAGCTCAGACAGTAGCAATATTTACGAATCAATACTCTATGCTGGCATGTATGAGTGTACCAGTAAATGAAACGCCACAGTGTGTGTGAGTGTGTGTGTGTGTGTGTGTACCCTGGATCTCTCCCTGTGGGTCCTTGTAGAACCACTTCATCGCAGCCTCATGTGACAGCGGCAGAGCAGCTGCTGTGTTCCTGCTCTCCTGCTGCTGCTGCAGAGCCTGGGTGAAACACTCCTCCTCCAAAGAAGTGTCCTGCAGTGATGCCACCATCTTCTCTGCCTCCTACACACACATACACGCACAGTTAAAATGTGTTTGCCGTTACAATTATTTAATATTTCTGCGACAGCTGCTTGAAGTGTGCCTCCCGTTGTTCCTACCTGCTGCAGGTGCTTCATGCCCTCATCATCCTCGGTGTCTCCTCCAGATGGAGGGAGGAGAGGAGCAGCAGAGGAAGGGGGTGGGGGAGGCAGACTGGAGGAGGCAACGACACTTGGGCTCAGCTGGGTCTTGGAGCCCCCTACTGGAGCCACATCTGACACAAAAACAAGAAGAAGAAACATTAGTAAAACAATGGGCCCTATTTTTAGTATGTCTATTTATGGGAAGATGAAGTTGAATGTTGGGGGGAGGTGGTAGAGCCACCTACTGGCTCTGTATCTAATACAGCAGGAATAGCAGGTTCAGTAAACAAGATATTAAATGACTGGGTAAACATATTGTGTATCAAACCAAAATATCAACATGGCTGAATTTCCCTCCCACCCACTCACTGTCCTAAGACTGAGAGAGCCTGGCTGAACACAAGAAGCCAAAAGCTCTAAAGTTGCAGAGCCAGGACAAGACTGTCACAATTTTGTAATTCAGTAAAGAAATAAGAATAACCACAACAACCACATATAGTACTTTTTGCTTTAGTGCTGGGGACATATTAAGTTTGACACAAATTCAAAATTCATTTTCCAGCAAACAAGTCATATTGATACTTATAGTTCATACTACAGACAGAGACTGAAACAGCAAGCATAAATCTGTATCATATTTCATTTCAAACTTTTTGTAGTTTGTCCACATCATGCAGTCCTGTTTTACACTTTTTGCAATACAACATAGTTAATATGATGAGTTCAATAATTGCGTCTCTTTACAATATGATGGGCTGAGTAAAAACAGAAATCACCTAAATAAATAAATAAATAAACAAACAGATATACAATACTGCTGCTCAGGTGAATCTATCCATCTGTTGATGGTACCACAAAAAAAAGCCATGAAGTAAGGTTTACCTTCACTGGGTGTGCTGCTGGCCTTGACAGGGTGGCTGTTGTTCAGCTGAGGGTTGTCCACCACTAGTCCAGCGTTGCTGGGCCGAGGCTCCACAAATGGAGGGGTACAGTGGATTGGAGGAGAAGAAGAGGGTGATGCTGGCTTTGTCTCACCATCTCCTACAGCAGAGCCAGCTTCTTTACTCTCTGTGAAGAAAGGAGTGGAAGGAAACAAATGATTAAGTAGGATGCCACAATAACAGGTGATGAATGGGCCAGTGATTAATGTGGAAAAAATGGACAAAGTGCAAACAAGTTGCTGTTTTGCAAATTCAAGACACAAAAGGCTCTTATATTGTAGTCCATTTCATTATTTCACTTTAAGAACTGCTTTTCATCAATTGGTAACTGCAATCTTATTAAAAGATTAATAATATTAAGTCTTTCCTCACCCTTTTCTTTGTCTCCTTCAGCACTGTTCCTCTCCATGTCAATGAAGCTCTCCTCCTCTTCTTCCTCTTCTATCCCCTTAAACTCAAACTCCTCCTCCAGGATTGTCTCCTTGCCACCCTTCTGATAGAGGAAAATGAGAAGAAATAGAGGAAATGAACAACATATCAGTGTAACAAATGCTCATGGACATTCATGAGGGCTAATTAAAGATATATCATACAGTCATAATACATCAAAGACTTGGTTTTCAACACCGTTTTCACATAAAGACTTAAACAAGAACAGAGTCGAACATCGTGAATAGCAATAAAGACAGAGCGAAACACACCTTCATAGGCATGAAAGCTCCAGAGGAGTCAAAAGTGCCCATCTCCCCATCCTCCTCATCTGTACACCACTCGGGCAGGCCGTCCCTGTCATCCTCAAGTCCGTCACTGCCTGCGCGCCGGCGGCCACCGCCATGACCATCAGAGTCCCGGAAGTCGAAATCAAACTTCCTCCGACGACTCTCACCTGGAGCGGCATGGTCCCGCCAGCCTGCTGAGCGAGGACCACCATCTGAAAGAAATGGATCACCAACAGTGAAAATACTGCCACAACTTAAGATCAGAGGTGTCGCACAAATATCAAAGAAACTGAGTAGGTTCAGTGTGTTGTCAGGAAAAAGTGTCATGTGGACCCTTAACCTGGTGTCCTGAGAAACTGTACAGCTCTGTTTCAGCTAAAAACAGAGTGTCTAGTGCAAATCACTCCACTGCCACTAGATGTCACTGCACCCACTGTTAAAGTTGTGCCAATGTGTATAGTGTTTAGGCCTGAGGTTTATTGGCCTGTGTTAACCACAGGTAACACACTAAATAATTACACTAATCTGTATGAACATTAGCAGATGTGCTCCAGGTCTGATGTTAGTTTGAGTAAAAAAAATAAACTATGACCATATGTGGTTTAAAGATGTTCAGTACAAAGTGGCCATGTAATTGTGACTCATGAACCCCTCACTGACAAGAAAAAGTACATTAGAAAACATAGAGAAAACAGAATTTCAATTTCACAAAATTTGCTTAATGTTAATGTGTTTTTCAGTGAATCAACATAGCAACTGCACTAAAATTTGCAGCAAACTGACTGTTAAATGCCTGATACCACCAGTTTATTCTTAATTGCAGCTAAACTAAGTCTACAGCAACACTACCTCCATACTGAATAAAACATAAAATGTGTGTGCATTTTAAAAAGGAAAATAAATTATGAGCCCTTTGCCTTTTCTCAGCTATCTTTCATTTAAAACACAAACAAGCGTTTAAGGTAGCCCTACAGTAAATACATAAGTGCTTGTTTTTATCATACCATCCCTGCGGGGTCCAGTAAGTCTCCAGCTGCTGCCTGGCTCCCCTTCTTCCTCGTCCTGCTCCTCCCGGAGGGTGCGCCAGTTATCGCTGTCAGCCCTTGTGTACTCCTTCCTCCCTGGACCCCCGGGACCTGCAGACTCTTCAAAGCCAGGACGCCCCACCTCCCGCCGCAGTGGCTTCTCAAAACGACGCTCGCCCCTGAGAAAAGGAGGGAAATTGAGAGAAATTCATATCAGTTAAGTGATAAACAGAGGAAAACAAGCCCAAAACATCAACTACTTTTTTATCATAGGGAAGAATGTCCGCTCAAAACTGGCATCTCAGCACCACAGATACCTATACACTCACAAAAAAGGAAAAACTACTGAAGAAATAAGACCAAAAGAAACTTGAGTGCAGTCAGACAGACAAGAGAAGATGCCAGCAAAAAATAAATCATCCCACGAGAGCAACAAAAATACCAGAGCGGATTATTAAGTTTATTGCAGTGGATGACAGCCACTCTCAACAGCAATACGCCTTTACTATGTTGGAGTACTTGTCTATTTGACCTTCAGGTAGTGTGCAGTGGGTTTTTCCTTACCGGTCATCCCAGCTCTGGCTGCGATGTATCTCTCGGACGCTGCGGCCGAAACCCACCTCTGCTTCTTCAATACTTCTTTGGTAGAATCCACCTTCACCACGACCTCGTCCTGATTATACACACACAGAGAAGGATGTGTTGATATTTGGTATTATAATCATATTTTTGTCATAACCTAACAAAAATGTCTACTCCTATTTAATTAGCCACACACATCAGCAACTGCACACAAATGATGAAACCCACACAGAATCATTCTTCCAAGTTGTTTCCTTGGCTGTCCAGAACCGGACGGCTAATGTTTACATTGGCCACTCATATGTGCATAGTGCTGTGTGTGCGCAAGGTGAGTTCATAAACCCCAGTGGTTTAGGACAGGTGGGGCTGGACAAAAGGGGGGCTATTTGGACAGGCCAAGAGGAAGTGTGCTGCATCAAGATGGTGGAAGAAAAAGAGGAAATAAACACTTCAGTGGCTGGCTTGAATAAACTGCTTTACTTTCATTGGATAACAGCCATTATAGTTTCAGCCAAGGGTTTTAGGCAGCACTTCTGTTGCTGTTGGACTCATGTTAGTTTTTTCTCTCAAGTGGTTGTGGATTTATCATGAGTGCACTTAGGCTGAATCAAGGCCGTACTTTATTTGTTGCCATTTTTCTGTGAGTCTGGGAGTTTTTTTTTTCTTTGGTTATTACCTCGACCACCTCGTGTGGCCCCTCGTCCTCGGACCACTCCAGCTGGGGCGGCCCCACCCACCCCTTTTCCCATGAGCCTCAGCACCGCCACACTGTTCACAGACATGGAGAAGTTCCTCTGCGGAGGGAGAGAGAGCGAATGGAAAGAGCAAAAAGGGAGGAATGTTAGGAATGTGAGCTCACAGCCACGTTTGTCAACCAACAGAACCGCTTGCTTTGGGACTGAGGTCCTATCACGTTGACATATCACATGATGAGCTGAAACAGTTCAACAATTCCAGATATCGGTGTTTTCGTGAGTGGGTGAGTTGTAAGGCGGACCTGCTCCTCCTCAGTGAGAGGCACCAGTGCCAGTGGCTGCATGGGCTCATCTTGCAGAATAGCAGCAAACTCCTTATCCTGCATGTCCTCTGGGACCTAAAACAACAACAATGGACACTTACACCAGCAGGATAAAAGCATGGCTTCAAAAAACAAATGACCTACAAACAGACAGGAAAGTAAATCGAAATTCAAGATAATTTGGAGAGTTTTCCCACCAACCTTGTTGTCTTTGATATAAAGTGCTAACATCTCCTCTCGGCCGTAGCGGTACTCGGCCAGCTTGTACTTTGGCATGGCGGGGGAAGGAGGGGGGGACGTCACACTCCCCCCACTGGACAGTGCACGGAGCCTGAGCGAGGAAGAACACAGGAATCATTAAGAATTAGGGTACCGCATCATTTAACGTCGGTATTTCTTGTATGACTCTCAAACAGAGCATAAGACATCTCAGTGTTGGAATAAAGAAAGTTTGTCGTGAGAGAGTTCCTTTATCTCGGAATCGGAGACAAATATCTAACGGCATCCATCTTGCAGCATGGAAAAAGGAATTTACTAAATGTTCTGTAACAAATCAACCACCCTCCTACGCAGGTCCCCCTGAATACACTTGGCTCAACACAGATGATATATTAGCTTTCCAATCTCAGGATTTCATTTTAAAAAGCTATTACTAGCAGGCCGGATTCCAAGGCCTGCTGTTTAACAATGGCTCCATTCACATGCCTCTACAAAGTGTGTCATTGACTCACAGCCCCACATCAAAACCATATGCAACTCAGAGAGGTGTAGAGGAGAGTGTGGGGTGTAAGAGGTAGAGGAAGGCATCATAAAAAGGCCAGTTGGTAGCATGTGGCATATCAAAGGGGCTAAAAAAAAAAGAGTGGAGCGGCGACTAATATGCATAACAAGAGGAGAGCTGGGGAAACGTGCCAGTGGGTGGGGTACTAAGAAATATTTTTGCATAATTGTATCCACTTCGCTTGTATTTACCTTAGCATAATGTAGCTTTCCTCCCTGACATGACAAAGCATGAAATCTAAAAGATCTTCCACACACTTAAATCCATACAATCACAATCCTTTGTCTGAGTCTTGTTATGGAGCAACGCTTGGCCTAAAACTGGTAACATAAATCTGTGAGGCAAAAGGTTTTCACTTTGGATTCTCCCACAGTGACTAACAGCATACTTGCCGTCTGAACTGCCAAATAAACCTCAAATGGTCGAAATCATTTTGTGACGCTAACGGGCATTAAGAGACATGCTGGCCAGACAGCTGTATGTGGTGAGCACATGTACTGGCTGTTACATAGTAGCTATATTAAAAAGGCTACGAGGATGAAAGAGGACTAGAAGGGCCACCGAGAGGAAAGCAGCTGCAGATGTGTAAAGAGAGAAATATTCTGCGAGGCTGGCGTTGCACCAGGAATGCACACAGCAGTCACAGGCCGTTAGAGATGGAGTGCTACCAAACTGGAGACTACGCCCCCCATCCATTAATCGCTACACAAACATTCACTGAAGAGGAGGAGGAGAAACAGCAGAGGCAGACAGCGATGGACAGGAAACCGCTGTGACAATACCTACATTTTGACTTCATTTGGCCACAGTTAGTTATTACAAGAGGAAAAAGACTGAGAGCCCCAAAATCATTCATTTGAGTGAACAAAACAACTGAACCCATGTGGATAGTTACTATGATTTATTGCTACATATTTCTTCCCTCTTGGTGGCGGGACATTCATACAGTCATGTTGGTTTGTCCCTTAGTGAAGAGCAAAATGTGCAACTAACCATTTTTTATCATTGGTTAATCTGCACGTCTTTTCTCTGTTAATGGCTGCGTTCATAGAACGGCTGGGAAAAGGGAAAAAATCACGATTCTGACGCAGTGACAACTTACAGTCCAAAACTAAAGATGTTCAGTTCATATTAGAGGTATGAATCTTTATTGGACTGGGACTCACGGGTCAATGATTTGAATGCACGATTCTAAAAGCATCTCGATGTATCACATCCTCACTTCTCTATAGTACTGCCTGTGGCTAGTTTTTCATCAATCAATACAAGCAGTCATATAAATGTTAACTACCATTTCATTAGGACAATATAACAACTGCATCTTTTCAGTACCAGTATTTACAGTACGTGACCACCTTCATTACATAAACAAAACATTAAGTTCTTCGAATTTGTTGTATTACCATTGTATTACATTTTGATAAGGTAGAGGTAGGTAAAATCTGAAATGTCCCCAGATGTTCGCTTTGAGATAAAAATAAAAATACTGGACACCTTTTTGTAAATCACTCGCTGCCTCCTTCCGCCATATCTCCCAACATATAAAAGTAACCTTAGCCTAATGTTTGCCCACAATTCAATGCAAGAGAGCGATGTTGCAATGCGACGATGCAACTTTACAATTATGTTGTCCAGCTGAATAACTGTTTCAGCTCAAATCTCAGCAAGGGCCATTATGCCATGAAATCTAGTACAGACAATCCCAGAGGATGATTCCTCATTTGGTCCATGAAGGTGTCTCCAAAAATGAAGGCCAGATTTCCATGATAGCATGACACATATTGCAATTTACAAGTTTTTAAATAAACCCCTCGACCTTTTCTTTGGTGCCACCAGCAAAATGTCCATTTTACACATAAAATAATCTCATAACGAATGCAAATTACCAGAAAATTCAATGGCCACTGATATATTTAAAGATATATAACATTTCTGCAATAAAATGTCTAAAAACAACTGGACATTTGTTGCATTTTTGTTTAGTTGTGGACTTGCAGTATCCCAAATGTTTCAAACAATGTTTAAGCCTGGAGAAATCTGTCATTTTATTCAAGGAAACGGATCAGATGATGCGTCCGAGAGTGAGGAAGGAAGTTGGCGAACGTGACGTGAATGAAACTTAAAAACATTACCTCATCCTTGAACATTTCTGCTTAAGTCACGTCAGATAGATTTTCAGCGGCAATGGTGGCTGTTTGCCAGAGAAGACAGCAACTACCATGATCCCATGCAACTTTACAACATCACCGAAATACGTCTTTTGTTTTTATTGTTTTGACTGAGGGAGCCCTCAAGGCAGAGACTACATATTGTGTCTTTAAGCCATGATTCCATTCGAGCAGCCTAAAAATAAAAGTCCTAAAAATGCCCAGAAAAATGTTTACGGTTGAACATCTACAGTTCCATGACTGAGTAAAGTATCTGCTGACGAAACTAGTTGATCAAGGTCATAAGCTCCAGAATAAGCATGGAAAGTAAACCTTGACTGGAGTCAAACTATGGAACACAGATCACTTAATAACGTCTTGATAACAGTGATTGCATTGTTGGTAAAAAATCTATCTTATCTTCATGAGAGCAATGTCATTCATTTTGTTCAGGATAAACTTATATTGTAATGTTTATGTATTTATTGCAGCTTTTTAAAACATGTTGAAATAATGTAAAGAAATCAGATCATTACCATTCTGGGCCGAAGTTAAGAGTCTCAGCAGTCATATTCCTCACGTCCACACAGAACTGAGTATCTGTGGGAAAAAAAAAAAAAAGAATATTTTTATTTTCTGCAGTGAAAAAAAACCCACAACTTGAATGAGCAAAGGAATAAGCATGCTCCAAACTGCCTTACCCTGTCCAGATGATCGGAGCAGGCTGGACTGGGCTGGACCAGGCTAGAGCTGGCTTGCTTTAGTTAGGCTTAGGTGACTAGAAGGCTGAGTGGTGCTTAAGCTGTGGTCACAGAGCTCCCCAAACACACAGACACAAAGAGAATAGCTGCCAGTTTCAGGTGCTTGAGGAATACCAGGTTATCAGGTCCTAACTAGGTAAGGAAGGGGGTTCGACAATAGTTTGGAGAATGGAAGCTCCTGCTACTCACAGCCGAAAAAGGTTGTTAAACATAAAAAAAGAAACAAAAAGAACCTTGGAAATTAACAATGGAACAAAATAAAACACTCTTGCTAGTAATAAGGTTTTCTTTTTTTTTGTTTTTTACAGCAGTTATATCTCACATTGAAGTTAAAAATACGAACTGATTCATCAAAAAGGTAACGCAGGAACGAAATATCAGCCAAACAATGAAACAGGCTGCTGGAACAGCTGCCAAGAGCAGACGCGACTCGCACTCCTCTTCTCCTTTCACTCTCTCTCCCTCCGTGCCTTTTTCTCTCGCTCCAACTGAAATGTGGATTGACGGAGACCCTCCAGGTAACTCCTTTATTTCCTGTCCTCCTCCCTTTGCACCACTGGAAATAAAGCATAGTTTGACAGAGAGAGAGAGAGAGAGAAATCCAATGATTAAAGGACGAAAAGAATAATGTTAGAAGTGCACACTTAAGAAATTAGCTGCCAGTGAGACGCATTCTCACAGCTTGGCAGTCTGCCTATATTGTGATAGGAAAGGAAGCGTAATTTGATTTTCCGTAGTGCTGCCATGACACACTCATTTTAGCACCGAGCCTTGGACACGCTGAAAGGTACCGGCCCAATTTGATCAATCCGTTACAGCACACTGAGCCGAGAGAAAAACACTCTGGTATCCCTTCTCAAATAATGAAACAGCAAACTATATGTAGCTAAGTGCTCAATCATGGCCTAGTGTTGCTGCTCCTTCGAGATTTTCCATCCAGAAATCTAAACGAGTCTATTTTAGTGATGTTGTGAACCAGCTGCTTCTAAAACCATGCAGCCGGTTGGGGATAGTTCCTAAAAAAAAAATGTCATGGCAACTAAACCAACAGCCAGGCCGCTAAATTTCAACTGTTAATGCTCATACATAGTTTGTCTCTACGGTATGAACATGTAGACACCGTGAACAACTTTTTCCCCCCAGTTATCCTCATGATACAGGAGTAAGCCAACTCAATTTAACTAAAAAATAATAGCTACGAATGTACAACTGGGGCTGGTAGTTACCCTTATTTACAAGTTATACCAATGTTTATGAATGTAACTGGGGTTATTTTAGCTTTGACCTTATTTTGCTACTTCTTACAATCATGACGATTCTTTGTTTTCACATTGCATTTGAGCGGAGCACTGCGCAACCACCATCTCAAACTAGGTGAATGAACACATGTCCTTCAAACACCAACAATGCACCATCTTGTGTGTGTGTGTGTGTGTCTGTTTCCTTTTTTAAAATGGATTTTTACAATCTGCCCTACGTTGTTGGGCTTTGTCGGCAAGTCCAAATGACAAGCGACAACCAGAAAAAAATGGTATAGTAAATTCAAATTACTACCCTGACTAGCTTTTATCGAGCAAGGCATCAGTAGGGTTCTTTTCTACTGCACATGACATAACTTTATGAACAACAATGTGACACTATAAATCCAAAAGAAGACAATAACTGAACCACAAAACTAGCAAACTAAAAATATGTTCACATGAATTTGAACTTTAGTGTCTTTGTCCCCTTGGATTATGTTTAGACAGTAATCAGGGGACCATCAATTCCAGTGACTCCAACAATACATCCCCAGCAGATTTTAACAGTTGTGACCAATGACAATCATCCTGCAAGCTGATAGAGTCATCCATTGCTAATGGTTGGGTGACATGGTGATATACAATGCAAGAAGATAGAAAACTGTTAGCAGTCAGAGATATTGTTTAAATGGAGGCATCAATCCATTTAATATCCCACTGTTTGCAATGTTGAAAATGACCAGTTCTCTTAATTGCTACATATTGGACAATTTTTGAGTCAATGTGATGAGATATCTTGATTGGGTTTCAGGTATTCAGGTATCAATAGAGGAATTGATCTACACTGTCAGAGCCTCTTAGAATCTTTAGTATATGAACGCTGACAAAATAGTTATTGTTTTATTTGTTAAAAATAGTTGTAAAAGTTTTTGGTGTATCCTGTGTTGTTCCCTGGTGAAACAAAGTTTAACTGCATGATTTTAATTTTAACTGATACATATAATACCTGCCATTTCAATTTTAAGACACACAAATATCAATAAGTAGTTAACGTTGACCAGGTGTGTCTATCTTTAAGAATTACACAACTTTCCAACCTCCAAGTCAGTTTCACCTCCCTGCAGCTGGTACAAGTCCCTAGCTCTTCCACGCCAGATAAGTATCTTTTTTATCTGATTCAGCTTTGTAAAGTTTAGGGAACAGGCTTGCTAATAACTTTCAAAGAGGAGGCATTCGACTCCTGCAAATGATAAACGGTTATTCAAAAGAACCCTGAATGGATCTTTAACAAATGTGTAATTCGGATGACTCACAAGTAACACAGCGGTGCCTGCTTAAAAATAGCATCAAATGTCAACACTGAAGACTGCCAGAAAATATTGAGACACTATTTGCCCATATCACAGGGTTCTTATGAAGTGCCTCGACAGTAATTGTGACATTATTATAGTGATTCCCGTTTTTATCCCTGTAATTTTATCGCTGTTTACTCAATTGGATATTCCTTTGATATGTTGTAAGAAGTATATAAAAAAAAAAACCTTCTGACGTGTTGTTTAAGGTGTGGCACTAACTGGTATCACCGTTTGGGTCACTATTTTCAGTAAATCGTTGTAAAATCACATCTAAATTAACAAATCGGAAAGTTGTTGTGAATGTGGTGTTGGAGCTTCTGCAACTTATTATGCCTCATTGCCATTGGTCAACACTATGTTATTACAGGGAATTCAATACATGAGTACTTTAACAGTCTACCTCCTCGAAGGACATTAAGTAACAAAGTGATTCATACTCCAGCACACTGTTTATGACAACGGATAATTGGAACATCTGATGATGACAGGTCCAATTTACACCTGGATGTAGCGTTGGTATAAGTTATTAATTCTTATTTTGGGCTGGAGATGAAGTTGAAGCCCTGTGAGTGTGTGAACTGAAGGTATTTCAAGATCTGCAGTAACTAAAGTGACAAAACACAACCCACAACCGTCATGTTTAACTTGGGAGAAATGCCATCAGACCTCCTTAACTCCTTCAAGCTACTGATTGTGAATGTCTCAAGACTATTTAGGTATTATTTTACACCAGTATTTTAAACTGTGTACTGATCATACTCAAAAGTAAAGTTGTGTGGTTTAGTGAGCACTGTGGCTTTCAACACGTGCATGTTGCTATGATTTATCAGTTTAAAGGCAGCAAATCGAAAAAACAATTAGCCTTATGATTCAGTTGTGGCACCGATCATCGAATACTACATAAATCAGTGTGATCATTACAAATCAATCAATAACGAAAGAACACGATCGAACAGGGAACGTCAATTTTAACGTCTTTAATCCGATTGCAGCTATTTGTATCGAGCTGTGTAGTGTGTAGTACTAACTTTGCGATGAGAAAACTGAAGCAAGGTCACAGAGCAATAACGCTGCTTGCACAATATTAAATCTTCTGCGCGTTTGAATATTTGCTAATATTCTGCTCTTCAAAACGTGGCGGGATAACGAGTTCAAGCTGCGGGGATGCAAACTGTAAAGCTATGCTAAAGCTCGAGTTTAATGTCGACCCATCTTTAAAACTTTAACAAACTGAACCAGGCTTAAATTGTTTGGTCGTAAAGATGGCTAACGTATAGACAAAATAGCTCCAGTTGACATTAGCTAGCGTCAGTGGTTGCGAGCTACGTTAGCGTATACATTGTTCGTGTTTCAAGCTAATTACAGCAGATCGATATGTGTGGAAATGTAGATAAATCAATCGTAACAACAGAATTTGCCCCACGATATCATATTTCTGTTGCATAACAGAGATGGGTTAGCTAGCTCGCTACCTAACCTAGCACAAGGTATGCGTTGATCGTAAAGGCCTTCGCTTGTAGGTTCAAATGACACCAGATATGATGGCGGAGGGGGGCGGAGTGTGGAGCTCAGACTCCCCGGCCTGCTCCGCCAATGTGCGGACGACCACCTCCACTCCGCTGTCGGTGTTAAGCTAGCGCTGACGAGATGTAAACAAAACAAACACTGCGACAGAAACAACAGCGATTTAGCAGTGAAACAACTTAGTGCAAATGCCCTTCTCGCGACTGATACATCCAAAGCCAATTCGAGCTACGAGAGCTGGGGTTAGCATGTTAGCTCACGTTAGCCAGCTAGCTAAAAGACAAGCTGCAAAGAGGAACCACGGCTTACCTTCACTGTTTATAGCTACCAGACTGGTTGTCTGCACGGTGTGTCTACAGCCAATATATCGAATGCATTGGTCTCTTTAAACACTGTAAACGTATTCATTCGACAGAATCGTACTTTCAGAAAGTCGCGCTCTGTATTTTATTTATTATTTTTCCCTCTCCTCCAACGGTCGCAGCTGCGTATCAGTATGTGTCTGCTGGCTCCTAGTCGCTGCTCTTCTTGTTGTTTGTGTTTCGGAAACATGGCCGTCCGTGTGATACCACGTGACTGGACATTGACAAGCGGCTAACCAATGTTGTAGCAGGGCAAACACACCCCTATTTACTAGCCTGGACACTGGTGTGCACCGCACTTTGCAACAGCATGTACAAGATGCAGAGCTCCGTAGCTGGATGGGTTTAATTAGCCAGTAAGCTGAGGCGTGAGGCTAACATTAGCATGAGATGGTACTAAAGGCTTGACAGCGAAAGCAGCCAGCGCAGTGAACATACGCGAGGCAGCAACGTGTAGCCACAGAATAACTAAATTAACTCCCGACAAAGTTATTTCACAAACTTTGCAGTTTATAGCATCGTGCTTGAAACGGACGATGGTATATGTTGACTTATCAGCTATCAATACCCTTGAAAGTGAAGTAAATGACTAGGAGAGCATGTTGAGTGGCAAAGTTGAACTGCGCATGTGCAATACGTGTACGGGCGGCAGTGTGAGGTTTAGTCAGCAGGGGGCGCTGTTGTTAACACTATATAAAGACCCAGCAGTAAATGATACTGGGCATGTCCACACACAGCCTGCTGCTTGGAAATGGGGCCATTCTTCACATATTGTAAACATGCATGAAGATTAAATTATCACTGAGAATTTATTTCCTGCAGTCTTCTAACGAGGGGTGAATTCGGCTGAGGAAAATATTGAGGAAATGTGCAGACGTATGAAAAAAACTTTATCGTCGGAATTGTGTATCATCTGGAGATACTGGATCTGTAATAAAATAAGTGGAAATGAACACAGCATTAATGGGCTAGTTAATATTTTCTACTGCATGCTGAAGAGGGACACACAATTTTGAACATGCATGTAAGCAAACTAGCTGAACACAAGA
The DNA here is from genome assembly GCF_040436345.1 of Pagrus major. NCBI lineage: Eukaryota > Metazoa > Chordata > Actinopteri > Spariformes > Sparidae > Pagrus > Pagrus major. Next base: position 20,054,773 of record NC_133224.1, on the reverse strand, counting down.
AGCCAGACTGAAGAAAGCAACACAAACTTTATAAATATAAAGAAGAATGAAACAAACAAATCACAGTGAATATAACTGCAGACATTTAAATTAGATGTTTTAATTGAAGAAATCAGTCAATGAGAAAACTTGCGAATGCAATTTAATTAAAACTTAATTAAAACCATTATTGTGAGTAAAGGGGCATCAGAGTGTAAATAATTAGCAATCTTAATAAGATCCTAATACCTCAGGTTGTTTTTCAACTGGATTGTAGTAAAAAAAAATTAGCTGCAATGCTTCTCCAACAACAACTGCAATGATAACAGCACATCTTGAGGCCCTGAGGGGTCCTGTGTAAAAGGGTAATGTTGTGACCTTTATTTGAATTTATATTGTTTTTTAATTATATAAATAAATTAAACATTTTTAATTAATATGCCTCACACTAAATGACACACAAAATGTACGATGTACTTTTTGTGAAGGAAACAGAGGTGTGATAGTGGCTCAACAGCTCACTTCTTCATCAATTACGTGGAGTTGTAGTTATCAAAATGGCCACCAGAGGGCGACAAATACATTATCAGTTAATTTGTGTATTTGAGCAACACCTGTACCGGATGAGTAACTACTTAAAGCTACTACTGAAATGTTTTTATGTGCGTACATTTTTATATGTGTTTTAAAACATCATCAAAGAATATATATTCCATATGCAAAAGGTTTGAATGGCTCAAAAATATATAAATAACCATAATGCTTTAGTCATTTGAATACAACAAAGAGAAAAGACAAGAAATACAAGAAGAAAATCAACCAAAACAGGATATCATCATTTTCTAATGTTTATTTGTGTAGTGTTAGGTGTTACTTAAATTTCAATGTAAATGTGTACTTTTTAAAATGAAATACTACAACTTTTTAAATCCTTGTAATTCTTTATTGTATTCTCACTTTAGGATCAGTCATATCCACAGGTCATGTGGGGTCTATCAAACCATGAAAGACTTCACTTGGTGGCCTGTCCTCTATCAGGTCAACACGGGGCAGAGGACGATGCTTGGCCTGTGCACCAGTTGGCGATGCCTCTGCTGCTCAGTCGTTCTCCTAAATCCACATTCTTCACTTATATTTTATATAATCCACTAGTGTCACATAATCTTTCAATTAAATTAGTATATTCTGTGATTTTGTTGTCCTGTACATGCAACATCTATTACATGTCTGCCCGTCCTGTGAGAAGGATCCCTCCTCAGTGGCTGTTCCTGAAGTTTCTTTCATTGTTTTTTCCCTGCTACAAGGGCTTTTTTCCTGGGGAATGTTTTCTTACTTGAATCAAGGGTTCAGGGTCAGAGGATGTCATTCACTGTACAGATTGTAAAGCCCACTGAGGCAATGTGATTTTGATTTTGGGCTATATAAATAAAACTGACTGACTTGCCTCATAAGGACTGTGTGGGTGTGGCTTGATCATGAATTTTCTAATGGTTCCTGCCAACTTCAGTCTAATTTGAATGCACTTTAATGATTATGCTAAATCCAGCCATTTCTCAGCAACCATTTTTAGATTGTTGTTGTTTCTGAAGACTATGGTGAGATGTCGCTTCACATTTGTGTCAGAAACTGCCTTATCTATAAATTATAGAGCAGTTAAGTCTCTGATATGTTATCCCACCGTCATTCCTTGTGAATAACTTCTGTCTCATTTCCATTTGTTATTAAAAAACTCTAGTTTTTGGCTATTCTATATAGTTGGTAGAGGTTGGTTGTGTCTCCACTCCCCCCCCCCCCCCCCCCCCCCAAAAAAAATTATAAAATATCAACATAAAACAGTGTGTATAATAAAAAGGTATGTTCAGATTGCAATTCAAGTTACAACATGTACACAGCCTGACAGAAGCCTGTGCAGAGGTGCAGGGCTGCACATTGTAGGAGCAGATAAGTCAACTCCAGCCAATAAACCCACTCCGAGCTGCTGCTGCTTTGCATACTGAGTCTCTGTCCAACAGTCGTTATACTTTACTAGATTATGACACAAATCACCAATACAGGACGACATGTTGAACAGAACATCTCATCACCACATGGAATGTCTTCATACATCAAAGTTTGTGATGGGACATGTCAAACCCCAGATGATGAGGAAATGACCTGGCTTCATATTATTTTCATCTTGTCCAGTCCTGTGACGATGCACCTGCTCTGCACCTGCGTCCTTTCCTTCTCCCTGCTGATGGTGTCCTCGCTGGTGAGTGCCAGTGTGTCCACCAGCTTCAGAGACTGCAGCCATTTTTTCTACATGCAAACACCACCTGCAGGGATGAAGGGAACCGGCCTGACGAGGATCTGCCAGAAGTACACAGACAAACTGCGCTACGCCACATTGTATGACAGCAGTCACCGCCTCCCCCTCTACTCAGCTTACATCTTTAAGAAGTCTGATGGGAAGAGGAGGGTGGACACACCATGGATGTATGAGCCACAGGTAGAGAGAACAGCACTAATGTATTTGGATTATTTGTCAGTTAGTGTTAAGCCTGTGACAAGCTGAATGTTTTGGGGCAACTCGAATTGTAGTAGATTCTTGCTTGTATTTCACTTGAACCTTGAACCTTGAGATAGGTTTGCAGAAGAAGCATATTCAATTTTGGATTGGCTGCCATTCTGCTAGTTACTGAGGGCAGGATTTAGTGAAGAAGACTGTATGGAGCTCACGCTGGGCCGACTTGCAGCAGTCACCAGTCAATCACCCAAACAATGCTAAGAGTTGGATGAGTTGATATCAGTCTTATGTTGTAAGCTAAATATGTGGAGCCAGCACCTGATTATCCTAGCTTAGCACCAATACAGCTAACCTTTAGTTTAGCTTAGCACAAAGACAGCTAACCAAAGCTTAGCACAAAGACAGCTAACCTTTAGTTTAGTGCAGTGAAGGCTAACCTACATCTACAGAAACATACATTTTGACCCTATCATGTCATCAACTCATCATTTAATAAAAGTTGAACTCACCCTTTACGCTTAAAAAGATGAATAAGATCATTTTTTAAAATTATATAGCCTTATATTGGCTATATGTGACTCAAGTCATTTGTATAGGTGGAATCAAGTCAAGTCCTTGAACTTGCTGGGATTACATTAGTCACACTGCATTTAAAGTTTTTTTTTCATTGGCTTAAGTGCCTTGGCCTTCATTATACAGTCACTTTTAATATAATAAACACCAAATTCCTGTCATTTCTCTTCCCCACAGTTGGTTTCTGACGATGAGAGTGGCAACATGAGAGCACTTCCCCTGACTGAAGACACCCCCCCTCTGATTGAGGACAGCCAGGCTGTGTTGGAGGACTACACAGATGCTGTAGAATACAGACGCAGCCCACTGAATCCTGACCTGCACCAATCAGAGCCAGATGACAAGTCCTCCACATATACTCTGACCAATGTAGTCCCATTGATCACAAACGTCCTGGACACTTCCTGGAACCCGTACTTGGACATCATCCGCCGTCGCCTCAACAACTTCTGCCACGGCAAATCTTTCATTGTGACAGGTGTGACCATTTCTGGGGCGACTGTCCAGAGAGAAAACAGGGACCGCCTGGCCATCCCAAAACACATATGGCTGGCTTACTGCTGCCCCCGGTTCGACCGTAACTCTCCGTATGAGGTGAGGTTCATGTTCCCTGGTTATGGGGGCTATGCACTGAATGAACAGGCTGAGCAGAGTGTGGTTGAAGTCCCACTGAAGACTCTGGAGAGCTTCTTGAAGAGCCAGACAGACATAGACAGTGACTTGACTATTTTCTACAGGGGCTGTGTGTCAGAAAACACCTTCAAGAAGAAGAGAGAGCTGACCAGTATGTCAGTATGATGGGACGTATGGAACTGGAGTCATGGATGAAGCCTTTACTGAAGTGCACCTACTGTATAAACAGGACTAACTCAAGTACACTATAACAGAAGCAGTGTTAAGTAGGCCTGGCTTCATGTGTTTTAGAATTAAATTGTAATCATTAAGAAGGGAAAGAGCCAGTTCATGATAGCTCTTCATGTTGCAGGTTTAGAATCAGATTAATGGTAGTACGTGTGAATGGGCCACAGTACAGATGACCAATTAGCACCACCAAAGGAAATAAAGTGTAACTGCACAGTAATGGGCACCGGGGGATTTACAAGAGAAAGATTAGAAAAATAATGATCAAAATCGAAGCAGCACAGCCTCAGATATCATGACCTTACTGTCAAGTATCAGCCAAGTACCCAAAACTCCTTTTACAGATGGTGTCCACTACAGTGGATATTTGGAAGCCATTTTTTATCTCGAGAAAATTATGCCGTTATCTCGGGAAAACAAAATTTCGTTATCTCGAATGGCATAATTTTCTCGAGATCTCGAGATAACGAAATTTTGTTTTCCCGAGATAACGGCATAATTTTCTCGAGATCTCGAGATAATGAAATTTTGTTTTCCCGAGATAATGGCATAATTTTCTCGAGATCTCGAGATAACGAAATTTTGTTTTCCCGAGATAATGGCAAAATTATGCCGTTATCTCGGGAAAACAAAATTTCGTTATTTTCATTATTTCGTTTGGCAAAATTATGCCGTTATCTCGGGAAAACAAAATTTCGTTATCTCGAGAAAATTATGCCGTTATCTCGGGAAAACAAAATTTCATTATCTCGAGATCTCTAGAAAATTATGCCGTTATCTCGGGAAAACAAAATTTCGTTATCTCGAGATCTCGAGAAAATTATGCCGTTATCTCGGGAAAACAGCAGTTGTTATTTGGATATAATAACTCGAGATCTCGAGAAAACGAATGAAATTAACTCGTTATCACGGAAAAACGGAAGAAATAAAATGTATGAATGCATGGCCCTTGGGCTTCCGTATCTAAGTATAAGTTAAATGGGTAGAATATACCCTTAGGCACGTAATGCTGTGGATTGCTGTATTTTCAGTCACAGAAAATAATGTATATGAAAAGTAATAGTAAAATCTGGATTAAAGGATTTAATAATTATTCCTCAATCACATTTTATTGTGTTATGGTGTCCACTGCATATGTCCAGTAGACATTTACGTAACTCCTTCAGAATAACATATATTGGAAAAAAAAGAACTGATAATTTTTTTATTGAAAAAACAATGTCTTTCCTATTTAATAATTCATGCATGGACATGCTAGAAACCTTTCCCATCATGCAACTCTAATTCATCCATTTATGTCACGTGTATTTCATGTAGACATGTAAACCAGATTAAGCCTTGGTTAGGTGGATTTCACAGTCCACATGTTCCTGATATACTCTACCTCATATGACTCTGTGTTGCTTACTGCTTCTGGTGAATTTGTATATATGGTAGTGGTGTACAGATGAAGTATCAACTTTTAAATAATTAGCAAATTGATTTTTTTAAAGGCAATACTAAGTAAAAATAAAAGGATATATATGAGAAACAGGCATTGCCAACACAAATAAGGTCTACTGTGTGTGAGAGAGGTGATAAAACATGCAGCACAGGTCAGAAGAGGGCGTTCAAAGTAGCTAAACATTTTCTTTATGGGGAATTTTAGTTTGTGCATGAGTGCCTCTGACATTCTGTTGTTACCCTGCATTAGTCATTCTTTTGCCTTTCACAGGATGATCAGTGGATGTAATATATCACATGAGAAACCATCTTTCCTGACCCTCAGTAGTGCCATCATAATCTGAGTTAATCTGAGTTAATGTTTGTGAATGGAATATGAATAAATACAATTTTTAAAACCAGGATATTACTTAGAACTTTTACTGTGGATGTGTCCTTTTCTATCTTTACAAACATTTTGAAATTGTAAATAAAGATAACTCATTACTGACTTATAGATCAATAACACAGCCATAAAAACAATAAAAGAAACACAGACAAAACCCCAAACTGTTTCGTTGTATAATGTGATGTGCAGTTCTGCACTGGCATTTCTAGTGCTCCCCACTAAATTTCATGTAATGGTCTCTCATCCCTTATTTGTTAATGAAATGGTCCTGTATTTATAACCCTGTGTGTGTTTCATAATTAATCTGTGAACTTGTGTTTTGCTGTTTGATTAAGTTTCACTAGCTAGTTTTTAGAAATCCACGCAGAAAGGGATGAGATTCTTTGAACAATTTATTGGCTGCTGAGAAGAAGTTTTTATCCCTCTGTGAGCAATTTACAGCTACATAATAGCTTCACTGTTTGAACAAGATTAGTCAGATGCTCTGGGGCCAGCTAAACCCTGACCAGCACCAGTCCAGCTCAGCAGACAAGCCTTCACCTATACTCTGACCAATACCCCTGGATACTGATTTTCAGCACTCTCTAGGCTGCTGTGTGTGTGTGTGTGTGTGTGTGTGTGTGTGTGTGTGTGTGTGTGTGTGTGTTAATGGAGAACATAGTCGTGTAGAAAATATGTTTTGGAGGAAGAGAATCACAGAGTACAAAGTAAGTAACTGCTCACCATTTAGGGCTTTATAGGGCAGCCTGGTAACTTCAAGGACACATGCCATAAAACTGAACCTGGTTTGAATTTGGCAAGGGATCATCATTGCATGTCATCCCTCTCCTTTTTCTTATGTCAGTCTCCACTGTCTCATATCCATTAAAGGCAACTTTAAATGTGCAATTTAAAAAAAAAATTAACAGTAACAGTTTATATTAAGGTCCTTGTCATAAGCATTAGTTAATAGGTCATAAGGCCATTATTATAAGTCCTTAAGACTAAAGTATTGATAATAGCATAATAAACAAAATGTTTTTAGTTAGATTTTAAAATATTTATAAGCACTTATAAAAAACGTGTTAATAGTTTCTAAGAATTGTTTATAAAAGCATCACCAACAATTTCATTGTGTTGAACAAACCTACCTATTATGTCATTGTTAAACCTTTACTGGGCTTTTTTGTTACATTATTAAGATTAGCGCATACTTTATGATGCATTTATTAGCAGTTAACTATGCTTTTTGCAGCTACTATGCTATTACTAAGTAATCAATTATAAATGTTTATAAGTATCTAATAAGGACTTATAGAGGCCTCATTACCGATTAACTAATGCTTACGACAAGGACCTTATTATTATCATTTTTAAAAATCAATTTAATATTTTTTTTTGCTAGAAAACAACTTGCGTCACAGATTAACCATATGACAGGCCAACTTTGGCCCGCAGGCCAAACTTTGGGCAGCCCTGGTCTAGTGCACAACTTGTGCAGCATGACATCCATGGTATCTTTGAAAACATTAGGAACTTGACCAGAATTGTAAACATGTATTGGAGGAGTGCTTGACTTGCAGAGGTTAAGAAGAAATTAGACACTGATGTCTCCCTATTGGCTATCTACTGCAGCTGGTCTGCTGTGGGTGGATCTACTGAGGTGGAAGAACTGTAGGCCTGCTGTTTTGCATATTGAGTCCTGATTACAGAGAGCAGAGTGTGAAATGTGTGAGACACATTCAATCATTTGTAGAGGCTCACAGAAACACACTTGACTAAATTTTACAGCTTTAACCTCTGTCAAGAGCGACATCAAGCCCTCCTGACGATGGCACTTTGGGCACAGACGGCTTTCCTTCTTGTCAACATAATAACATCAGCAGTGAGAGGGAGGGTGGAGAAAGAGCTGTCTCCAGAGTGCAGAGAATTCCTCTACATGGCAACAACACCGACTGGCCTGGAGCACAACTCCCTCCAGTTCATTTGTCAACGTTACAACAAGAAGCCACGCTACGTGACGCTGTACAACACTGTGGACCATATACCTGTCTACTCTGCCTACACCTTCAAACGCTCAGATGGAGAGAAATGTGTGGATGTCCCATGGATGTATGAACCCCAGGTAAAGAAATCATGTTAGTATTTTTTCTGCAAAAGCTTTCATTCTTACACCTTTGTGAAATCACTTTCTATTATCCTCTCATTTGCACTGGGTCTGTCTCCCTCCACAGTTATCAACAGTGTCTGATACAGATGAGATGCAGCCTTTCCCACGTGGTTATATGCACATGAATTTTGAAGATGCCCAAGCTGTCCTGGACGATTACACAGATGCCATCCTTTACGAGCGCGGTTCCCTCAACCCAGACGAGCATCAGGACGACCCTGATGACAAAGCCTCCACCTATACCCTCACCAATGTCGTGCCCATGGTGCCCGACTTCAGCAACAGAGTCTGGAACAAACAGGAGCACATCATCCGCAAACGGCTTAACAACTACTGCCGCGGGACAGCTTACATCGTCACAGGCATCACCACCTCAGGGAAGATGATCCGCCGGGAAAACATGAACCGCATTGCAGTGCCGACGTACTTGTGGTCAGCTTATTGCTGTGTTGACTACGACCACAACACACCTTTTAACGAGCGCTTTAAGTTCCCATCTTATGCTCACTACGGCCTCAATGAGGAGGAGAACAACGAGGTGGTGGAAATCTCTGTCCCCAAGCTGAAGGAGTTCCTCAAGAAAACAACTTATGTAGCCCAAAACTTTCAGATCTTTGTAGGTGACTGTGTCCCACCAGCCTCCAGTAAAACTGAATAGGCAAATGTTTAGGTGTAACACGGCTATGGGCCATTTTGCCTCATTTTGCCTCAACTCATGTGTTGTTTCCACTTCTTTAATAAGCATTTTTCACAGCAGCCATTTTTCATAGCAACCCAATCGCCAGAATAAATGTTGGCAATGCTTGTATCTGCAAACTATGTATATGTTAAAACTTAATATTTTGTAATGTTGCAACTTTACATTTCTTAAGTTCAATTTTCACTTTGATCTTATGACAAGGTTGAGGTTCAGGCATAAAAACCAGACCAGATACCCATTCTGGTCGCAGCAAACACAGCAGGAGATGTACCCAAGGTCTTGTTACAAACACCGGTTTTGTCACCACAGACATGGATGGAAATCTCGAGGTCTCCTTAAAAATATCTAGTTATATCAAGCTTACAAATGTTGAAACGTCCTGATCCCTCATAACAGATATCGAATGGTTTCACACTTACAAATGTTGAAACACAGTCTTGAACTATTGACACTGGCTGGGCAGCCTTCTTGCCTGTAACTCCACTCCCATCCCCTCCACCTCATGACATGACAGTTAGGTCATAAACATGTAATGTGAACATGATAGGACAAGTTTTGTAGAAATGTTAATTTGGTTCATAGCCCATGACACTTACAAACGTGAGCGGATATGTGGTTTGCAGAACAATTTACTACCAACTACTACTACTACGGCCAACATTTTATTCTGGTGACTGGGCTGTTCATAGTAAGAAAAGCACAGGTGTCTGGCTCTGTTCAACTCAAGTGTCCCAGTAAACCATCATTACTGTGAGACTGAACCAACATGCATGATACCATGAACCGGAATCTAGAGGAACTAAACTGAACTCAGACTGAATTTATTTATTACACCTGTGCTTTTTCTACTGTTACATGTCCAAATGTCTTCTGTGACAGGGTCCATAGCCTGTTGCAAAAGCTCAATTAATTCATAGAAAACATGGACTTTAGAGTTGATAGCAATACAAATGAAACTGAATAGCTTAACAGTACTCTGTATTGTATTTTGAACACTTGATTTAAAACTAGCTGGACAGTAGTTTTGCTGAAAATGTGTTAAAATGCATCTGATTGTCTAATTTGCAGAAATAAACCCTTGCAAACTGTCATTAAAGTGTCTTTTCATTCAGATTTCTGTGATATAATGTGGATTGCTTATTGTCATTCACAAAGCTAACACATTTAAATTAAAACTGTTACAATACAATACAATACAAAACAATACAAAACATTTTACAGCCTTTTTAGCATAGATTTCATCCTCTTACCTTACATTTTTACGTAATTATTAATTGCCTACGTGAAACCGTCATATACCACAGCAATAGCATTATAATTGATTTCACTAAAATTCAACTTTTCAGGGTGTCACTGCTGTTGTAGTCCTGACACTACAGACTCCAGATAATTAGTATACATAATGGTTGAAGAGAGTGGACTTAAAGGTGAGGAAGCTCTTGCAGCTGAAACATATGGTTGATTTGCAATTGTGTAAAAAGACTGTTCATGTAAATAAGAGATCTAAACTCCTACTCTTCTCTGACACATTAACTTACATGGCCATATCCTCAGTTTCTTCCAGACCTACATTTTTATATTGTCTCTCTCATTCATTACTAAAGCTATTTGTGCACAACTTTAAGGAAAGGTCCTCTTTTTTCTTGAGTGTGAATTCAGCATAGTTTTTTACTCTGCAGTTCACTGTAATAAAATGCTCTCAGTGCATGATAACATTCACTGTTTTTGAATTACTGCTACAACGCTGGTGGCACTTTGAATATATGGAAAAGACTTTACAATGGAAGGCCAGTTTGCTAGAAGTGCAGACGAGGCAAGAAGGGAAGATAGAGTCAGAGCAGACTGAGGCTGTACTTGTCAGACAATAGTGGATTTGCAGTGGTGTGTTACAGGTGAGAAAGAGACATACAAGCAGACGTAGAAAGATCAAGGCAAAGAGACCCTCCGTGATGAAACCTCCATCAGAAAACTGTGCCTTACCCCTGGCAGCTGTTCTGAGCCTGCTGACCTGTGTACTGCTGCAGGGGGCCCAGGCAGGAGTAGTGGGGGACTTCAACCACGCCGAGCGCTGTAAGGACTCTCTGTACATGGGCACCCCGCCCCGAGGCTACCTCAGCACTTCCTTTAAGAAGATCTGCCAGAGGTATGAGGATAAACCCCGTTATGTCACCCTATACGACCCGCAGAAACACATCCCCATCTATTCTGCCTATACGTTTAAGAAGTCAGACGGGGAGAAGAAGGTGGACTTCCCTTGGATGTTTGAGGCCCAGGTGAGTGTTCTTTCAAGCTTAATCGAAGTTAAAATGTTCATTTGGATTTATTACAAGTCTGTTTTCAGTCTGAACCCAAATCCAATAAAGGTATGTGTGCTTTCCCTCAGTTTACTATCTCTCTTGTTCTATATGATACTTTTCATCACATGTACATCTATCATTACATGTCAAGTCTTTCATTATTTCTTTAGACACAAAAAACAAATACTCGCAGTTTTTTAGAGCTGGGGCAACTCTAATACTGCTGCTATGGGCAACACAGTAAGCTTGAGATAAGCCACTTTATTGGCTATGAATGGTATTTGAATCAGATACTGTTCCCTTGACCATTTAGGCTCTAGTACTTGTACTCTCAGTACTTGTACTCTCATACTTTTAAATATGTTTTTTGTGAATGTGGCAAATTGTCTGACTGTAAAATCAGTTATTTCCTGCTTTAAAAGGGACAGTTCACCCTAAACTCCAACAAACTTATTTGTCCTCTTACCTGTAGAGTAAGTTGTTTTGGTACGAGTTGCAGAGTTTTGGAGATGTCTGCCTTCTTGCAAATATCATGGAATTAGATGGAAAATTTATTTGAAAAACTCGACAACAATGTTTTCTTACCAGGAGTAATGACTTGGTTTCTCTAGATAATCCACAGACCTTGCATTTTGTAAATTCATGTAGGAATTATATTCTTTCTACTGAATTACAGCCGACAAACTATCACCGAGTAGAAGGAATCGTGCATCAACTCATGGACGGGAGGTTAGCTAAAGTTACAGTGAAGCCAAGGAGGATGCATTAATGTTTTCATCCTGTGCTGTCATGAGAACAAGCCTCTCATCCATGAGTAGATGCACGCTTCCCTCTACGTGGTGATACTGAGACTGTTTCAATATTTTTTTGCCGCTTTCAGCATCACAAACCAAATGCCATTTAGTTCCGTTATATTCAAGACAAGGCAGACATATCTACGGCTGATATCTCTTGACAACTCCCATCAAAACAATCTGGATGGATAAATAGCACTATAGAATAGCACATATTTCTGATTTTGAGAACTGTCCTTTTAACTTTTCAGATGTAATCACATCTGAGGTAATGGTATGCTTCTCCTTCTATTTCCCTAGCTGGCTTCAGAAAAGAGTAGCAGCAACATGGAGCCCTTCCCCCAATCTTCAAGCATGCATATGAACTTTGAGGACTCCCAGGCAGTCCTGGAGGACTATGCTGATGTGGTTCAGTATGAACGTGGCCAGCTAAACCCTGATGAGCATCAGGCTGACCCTCTGGACAAAGCCTCCACCTACAGCTTGACGAACGTGGTACCCCAGATCAGGGAGTTCAACTTGGGCCCCTGGGCAGAACACCAGGACATCATCCGCAAACGTCTCAACAACTACTGCCGTGGCAAAGCCTTTGTGGTCACAGGGGTCACCACTTCTGGCCACACCATCCGTCGCAACAACCTGGACCGAGTGGCTGTACCAGAGTACATGTGGTCGGCCTACTGCTGCACCGAGTTTGACCAAAATGCACCATACTTTGTGCGCTACAAGTTCCCTGTGTTCGCAGCTTATGGGCTGAATGATCGTGTCAACAACCACATGGTGGAAGTTCCCCTCAAGAACCTGGAGAAATTTCTCAAGGGAAGGATGGATGTTGACAAGAACTTTCAGATTTTCTATAATGACTGTGTGCCAGATAACTGAGATGAAGTGGGTGCGATCTCTGTTTTAAGTGTGTTACCACTGTAGAAGGGTTTGGAGTTCTTGCAACTCAAAACACATACGACGGCAGTAAGATGTAGTCAAATTAAGATTATAAAATGTAAGCAATAAAATGGGGAATTGACTGGAGTCTGTCTCATTAAGTCCATTTAATGATGATTTTCATTATCAATTACTCTGCAGATCTGTTAATGTAAAAGGTCATGAATACAAATAAATACAAACAAAGACATTTACTTTGAAGCTTGGTAAAAAAAAAAAAAAAAAATCAATAAGGGAAATACTTACCAGATATCCAATAAGATATGAATTTAATAAAGCAATAATGAATAAAGTGATCATCAAATTGTTTTATCAGTTTGTTTTAATGTGTTGTAATTATTGATTTCATCCACAGGATGGCACTGCAGCTTATTTTGAATCATAAATGCAGACAATGCATTGCAAATATGTCCCATAAAACATGTTTAATTGCATCTATGAGAAAATCACACAACTGTTCATCTGCACGAAAAATAATTCATTTGTAATTCTGAGACACAATTAGGTCTGTCACTTAGTTTTTGTTCATTTTTTGGCAGTCTGAGGCATACACAGATTATAAAATGAAGACTGATCCAGAGATGAGACTCTTTTCCACGCCACCCACCCACGCCTCTGCAGCTCTGTCTTCTCCAGCTGACATCCATAGTAGTGAGGGTCAACTACTAACAAGTAGCTCCCACTGTCCCCTGTGCACACCCCTAATATTCCCTTAGAAGAGTTGTCCCTGTCCCCTCCCATCATGACTGGAGACCCATGCTTCTCAAAGTGCTGATGGAGCTCTCCCACTGCAACCTGCTCCAGCTCTGCCCCTCCACCTCTGACATGTACCAGCTTACAGGGCACATCATAGAAATAGTCAAGGACCAGGGAGGCTTCAAATGTTCCTATCCACTCCCTGGAGCAGGAGAACGAGCCTGGTTTGTCCCCCATTGTGACCAAGGCTTGCTGGATTTCTGGGAGGCTTGGTGGAGGTCTGTGTTTGTCCTTAAGTGGAAACCAGTTATGACACAGCCAGGAAGCCATTGTCTGAACGGTGCGGTAGCCACATCCCCAGCCTCTGTCATCTTGTCCATCACAGCCATAGTGGAAGTAGAGATAGTCTCCTTTTATTAGAGAACATTTAACAGAGTCTGTCAGTGGATAAGGAAGACAGGTGTGGACATTCTTTGATAAGGTTTTGCTCGTCTCCTCTCCCTCAGTAGCTCCACGTCCTCCCCAGTCAATCCCCTCAGATTCCGCTTCCACAAACTTTTGATCCATTTTTAGTATTTGTCTCTACCAAGCACACATTTCGCATTTTACCTAACGGTTTTGACTTCTAGCCGTTCAAAACTTGACATGTTCATCCGGCTGTCGTCGGTTGCTACTGCAATAACCGTCCCTTCGAAGCACTTGCTACAATACTCGAGTTCCGCCTGAACTTTGTTCCCCCTGACGATGGTGCCTTCAGGACGCCTTCAGCGTTTCGTCAGTTTATTTTAATTTGTGCGAATCTATGTTGTCGTCGGTCTCACACGTCTAAAAATCAATTCCTTTGAGAATATTATTGGGATCTCTGAATCTGTCTTCATCTTGGAAAAAATTTAATTAGTGTTAGCTGTTTCATTATGGGAACAAAGTGGATTAAAGCTAATACGGAGCGGGAAATGAGCACAGACAGAGTTAGCTTTAATTAATTTTTGTGGAGATTTTGCAGGATAATATTTTTGATTCAATCATAATCAAATATTTCATCGTTTTTAAGTTGTAGCCTAGTTTGTCCTATTTATTTTTCTTGGAGTATCAGATTTACAATGTTTGAAACAGTCTTTGAAGCTAGCCGACTGTAATTACATTTTACGCTAATTAATGAAACGCCTGCTTGTTTTTACGCCAAAAAATGGCGACCCGTGTTAAATATACACTCTTCGGCTCCTTAGTCGCGGTTTTGTTGGCTGTGCGCGACGTTTCTTTTGCTGAAAAAAGTCTAGAAATAAAGTGCGACGAAGTCAACGTGAGAATAATCGCACAGCGAAAGTTTTTCCTGGAGAGAAGTATTCCTTTCAAACCTGAGCATCTTCGACTCGGAGCTAACTCAACACAGCAGAGGACCTGCGGACCGAAGAGACCCATATCTGAATCTGAAATGGTCATCTCTGCGGGGCTACAAGAGTGTGGCACTGAGTCAAATGTAAGATAAGAGATTTAAAACAAGAGGTTAGCCAGGGAAAAGGTCAGGTGATAATGTTTTTCTTGTGTATAAGGAGCGACACACTCACAAAAAAGTCTGCCAGGCAGGAAAAGCCTTGCCTGTATGTCAAATAACATTACATTAGTGTGTTCATGTGTGTGCAGTCTGTTAATACAGCACCACGAAGTACATTAGACTCTTAAGTTTAAGCTTACCTTATTTGTACAATGTGCTGTTCCTCTCTTTTACAATCATGATACCAACAATAGTATATGGTTGCACTGAATCCTAGGAGATTTTTCATTCATGCTTTAATGAATAATTACTTCTACCCAGGTTCATGGTGAGTGGCTTGTTTATTCCAACCAGCTGGTACTGTTTCCTGCCCTGGTTGTCACCTCTACAGGCAGTGTGATAGTTAGAGGGGCCGCTACTGTCATACCTGTTGAGTGCCATTATAAGAGGTAAGACCGATGTCCTATTACTGTATGAATAATGCATATGTATAATGCCAACCCAGTCAATAGAACAAATGTTGGCAATATACATTTCTGCAAAGCACAGATATGTTGAAACAGTATGTTTTCCTTCATGTTGCAAGAAAATATCTAGTAGTTTCGCTCACTTCAAGTGTCTCCACCATCCCCTCCTCCTCCTGACATGAAAGTTGGATTGAATACATGTAATATGAACGTGATAAGACTAAGACTGTAGAAATATTGATACATGAACAAAACGTACAAATGTACCCTATACATGTAATGCTAACATTTGATCCTGGTGACTGGGCTGCTTAAACTCTTAAACTTTTGAGTTGCAGTTAGCTGCCATCAACACTTTGTAATTGTATTACCTGTCCCATATCTTTATGTGAGCACAGAAAGCAGACCGTGAATGGAGAACCATTAACCCCAACCTGGTTACCCATGACATCCACTGTCAGTGTCTTTGGCCTTCTGCACTTCTCTCTTCGTACCATGGCAGGTGAAACCACTGTCTTATTGAATCTAGAATGTATCGGTGGATGATTTCTCTGACAACATTGTTTCTCTCTGAAATCCATATGAAATTAAGATTGATGAAATATGTCTGTTTGTTCCTATGCAGATGGCTGTACCTCTCTCCGCAGTTCCTCGGTGTATCAGCAGGGGGAAGCAGTGTTTTTGGAGGCCAGTGTGGAGGCCCCTCTGCACCCTCCTCTGATTCTATATGTCGACTACTGTGTAGCTACACTGAAGCCTGACCCTCTCTCCCTGCCAAGCTACAAGTTTATCACCAAGCATGGGTAAACCTGTCCAATTATTCAGTCTTTTTTCAATTTTCAACACTTATTTGACTAGGTTGGATATGTCCTGTCTGACATTTTATGCTGTATGTGGAATCATTTCAGCATGTCTTGCTCCACTGTTACAGATGTCTAATGGACAGTGTATTGCCAGGGTCCTCGTCTAAATTCCTCCCTAGGGGGCAAGATAACAGACTATGCTTCAGTGTCCAAGCTTTCCACTTCAACCTGGATTCTTGGGAACAGGTAACAAGGCCTTATTGGACAAGAGGTTGTTCATAACTTTCTGAATGATAATAATTGGAGTCATCATTTTAGTACAAAGGGTGCCATTTGTGTAATTTATTGGGCTTATTTAATACACTTCATATTGCTTCTACAGTGTACTGTTGAATGAAAGAATCCTATATCAAATGTAGCTTACTTTTTTCTCTCTCTTTCTTTAGATGTTCATCATCTGCCACCTTCGGGCCACCCTGAAAGAAAACTCACACAGCCACCTTGATAAAGCCTGCTTCTTCCAGAGGCCCACATTCAGGTTAGGCTGCCAAACTGCTAGTGACCTTAAATCAGTTCATACATCAGTTCAATCACATGCAAGACCAAATTGCATGTGATTTCTGGTTACAGCCTATAACAGCCAAGTGTATCTATTTAGCTGGGGCATCTCAGCTTAGGTGTATTATCAGTATGTTTCTCTGTTATTCAGCTGGCGTGCCCCAGAGGGAGACACTGCTCTGTGTGAGTGCTGTGACTCTGACTGCTTTAAACAGGCTGGAGAGGAGAGCAGCGGCCACACTGGAGACAAACCTCAACCAGAGACAGGTTGCTCAGCCCTTTTTTTATAAACAAATGCAATCTACATATATTTAGTTATTTTTACCAGTTGTGCTGAATACAAATGATAGTATGACCAAAGCAGTTTGTGTGTTTGATGTATACATACCGTAGCCTGTACAATGGTCTTTAAGCTGGTTGCATATATATTTTTGACAGAAAAGAAGCACGAGGCGGACACAGCTGTCGGACCACTTTACACCCTGCCACGCTCCCATTGGACAGGCCGTCTGTCAGTCAAACACTAAGGAGCCTTTTTTCAACATTTCAGTTAGGTGGGTACAGGGACCCTCAAAACCAAAACCAGGTGTTTGAAATTAAAGCATCCATCATGTATTTTTTTTCTCCAAACTTATCATAAAAGTTGAAATTTGGATTGTTAGAAAAAGTATAGATGGAAAGCATGAATAACCACGATGGCTGTAGCACTGGTTCTACTGATATATACCTGGAGTCACCTACAAAACACATTTAAAGCCTCTTCATGTGGGATTAATTCTTCATTTACTTTGAACCCTGGAGTAGTATTTCACTTCAGCCATCACAAAAGCTCCCCATACCCTACTGCCAACTACAGATAGAAATGTTTGCACAAGAGATGAAACTGCCATAGTGTGTGAACTTGAGTAATAATCCTGAATAAACCTTAATAAGGAGGAGAGCTATTTTTCTCTCTGGCTAAAGATGTGATAATCATTTCAGACAGTGTCATTTAAATGATACTTCTAAATTTGCTGCTGTAAACAGTATCACGCTGCAAACTGTCTGAACTCTGTCTGCATGTTGTGCAACACTTCAAAGCTGTATGCCAGCACGCTGAGCCAGTGCTGTTCCTGTTTTGACTGAGGATGCTCCAAAACCAAAAAAGGGTCAGCCAGTCATGCATGCTCTGAGGAAGTGGTACACAATCCCAGGAGAAACAAAACAACACGGACCACTTTTTACTGTGATGGTTTGATTCTGTACATTATATCACAATCCTGATCCCAAAAAAGTTGTGAGGCTGTGCAAAACATAAATGCAACAAAATGTGATAGTTTGCTGATCTTTTTTTTTTACATACAGAGACAATATATTGTTTTACCTCATCAACTTCATTAGTTTTTTTTTACATATCTGCTTATTCTGAATTTGATTCTAGCAACATATATTTTAAACAAGTTGGGATGGGGGCATCAAGGACTGGGAAAGTTGTGGAAGGATCCAAAAACACATATTTGGAACATTCCACAGGTAATTGGGTTTACTGGCAACGGGTGATATTATTAAATAAACATTTTCAAGATTCAAGAGTCAAGATCTCTTTATTGTCAATCAGCACAGAACAAAAAAGTAGTGAGCAGAACGAAACATTCATTTTATGAATATGTTGAAGTTACTATTAAAAATGTACAATTGTGACTTCAACGTATTTCTCCTTACTTTTTAATCCTGTTTATAAATGTATCTCGTCTGAGACAGTTCAGGTGGTTTCATCATGACTGAAGAATGGGTGGTATTTCAACCACGAAAATTGATAGCCATGAAAACAAACCCATGAGGAATTTCCAGAAAGAGGTCGAAGAACTACAATGGAACCTAAAATATCTCTGAGGCAACAAGCGCACTAGAATAAACAGACATTGGAGTAAGAATGGGACAGCTACACAGTCATGTGCCTTATGTCCTTTACATCCCGTCTGCAGTTGAAACACTTGTCTAGTCCCGTGAGAAGAAACGTGACGGACCAAATGGGAGACTTGGTAGATTTCAGAACTACAGTACTTCTTGATCTGTATCCCTGAAAATTACTGCATTGCATTAGTGTAATTAACTTTTCCGGACCTAAAATGTGTTGGCCTTTCTTTCACCTAAAATTATTTTCTTAAACCTGATTAGCTGATCAGATCAGCTTAGACCAATATAATTCACTTTATATTGGAGCAGTTACATCAACTTCTGTGGTGGTAGGTGTGTTGTGAAATGTAAGGTTGTGGTTTGAAAAGCCACCTGACTCGAGTGATATTAGGAAACGGTAAAAATTAAGGAAAGGAAAAATCACACATTAGGACACATTAGTTCTGTTAAGTATTGCTGTAGTATCGGGGTTAACTGAAATATTTGATCAAGCACAAGAACAGACTGTGTTTCACTTAGATGTCTGTGGCTTTTTATTGGATGACCTTTTTGTGTTATGGGGTTGGTGCTTTCTGTTATATCAAATGTTTTGTGTTACACTGGAGTGAGTGATGCAAGTGTTGGTTTTGGCATGAACAATCAGATAAGTTTTTTGTTTGTGGTTTGATGTTTCACTAAGTTGGCGCCTGTCAACATGGAAAAGTACACATTCCCACATCAAGGTTCCCCTAGATTGATAGATTTTTTATCATTTATGGGACAAGATACTTTTGGCTGGGAGAGAATGATGGCCTCAGCTGCATTACTATCTCCTGCAAACTGCCCTAGTGTGCAAGACAGATCTTACCCTGATAATGCTACAACAATGAACTTCTTTCATTGTTTAGCAATTATATGCGGAGGCATATAACTGCCAGGCGGTAGCTCTAGTTTATGGTTATTTTTAGGCACTCACAGCACTTGGTTTAGTTTAGCAAAAGATCAGGCTCTTGATTAAATATTTACACAATCAAACATGCCTGGAAACATGATCCATTCAGTGTTTGCGTTATTATTTAACCAAAACCAGGATATTTCTCTAATCTTAAGCAAAGTGCTTCCTGGGCTTGTCTGCCTCAAAGTCTCGCCAACAACAGTGTAGCCCTTCCTTCAATCAGCGAACCAATGCCCCTGAGCGTAATCCCAGGAGGCAGTTATGTTTCCTTGATTACATATTTGGCAAAATACTTCAGTAGAATATAAACATAATTTCTAGGAGACAGTGTTGGAATAAGCCTTTTGTCACACACAACATTTGAGTTGTCCCAGTCAGTAGGCACTGTGAGCACTGAATTCCATGAAGATTTTAGACATTTTAGACATTTTTTTAAGACATTTTCAATTCAGACTAGTGGGGAGTCCCTGGAATGTAAACCATTGTCAGGTTGTTCACACCTTGATTTGTGTTTGAGGTCATGTTTGGGCTAAAAGGCCATCTTGAAATCTCCTTCCAGGCAGTTCAAGATCTATCCACACGCTGACTCACTTAGGGGAGACCTGCAGCTACATAATTATTGTAACCAGATGCATAAGGATTTGTATTAGTGTGGTATTCATTCATAAAAACACTGAATTAGCTGCAAAATAAAACCACAACCGTTCGATCGATTGTAGAATCGATTGTACTGCCAAAACAAAATGGTAAACAAGAGCACGGCACAAACGAGATGTTGAGCCTGCAACAATGCTTGACTGTTTTTACCTCACCTCCTATGGCTTTAAATTTTAAAAGCACGCATACTGTATACTGGAGTAATCAGATTATCGCTTGATGTTAGACAAATGTCCCATTGTCTTTCAAGCTTATGTTTCCAGTAAGTTGACAGTTTTGTTTTTTGTTAAACATAAATGTATAAATTACTGAAGCCAACAAACTAAGAGGTCTAAAACAATGTGTGCAATTGTAAGGAGACATTTTTTTGTAATATATGTTTATAAAACCTGCAGTTTAAGAAGAAGGGAAGTTCAGGGACTACAGTGT
The DNA here is from genome assembly GCF_040436345.1 of Pagrus major. NCBI lineage: Eukaryota > Metazoa > Chordata > Actinopteri > Spariformes > Sparidae > Pagrus > Pagrus major. The sequence continues at coordinate 20,034,209 of NC_133224.1, read as the reverse complement.
GCTGCCAGCAACTCGGGGAAACAGCAGACAAGACAGCTAAAAGAGGGTTTGGGTTCTCATGTGTCGTCCCACTCTTTCACCACTTGGGGGAGACATGAAGTACACACTGTCAAACTTACCACAGTTGAGGTTTTGTCTGCTCAGTCACAATGCTGGCTTCACCTACATGCATTTTATAAATTCCACTGTGACCATTCTTCAGGCATGATTTCTCATTCTCTTGGACGTTTTCTAGCACTTTCATGGACAGCCGTCTGCTGTGTGGCTCTGGAGGCACCCGGATGTGTTTTTTGAACTATGATACATTCACGCCGGTGTTGGCTCGTACTGAGGCCAGTCTGTTCACTGTTTAACGGAAATTGTCTCGCATAATCCTTTCCTTTTTCTAGTAGTAGCCTTAACCCATCCCACCCCATGCTCATACAGTACAGACATGACACCAGCTGATTCCAAAAACTTTATTTATAAAAAGGAAATGGCATGAGAAGTTGCGGTAACAGTGTGCTACAACTTACCAGGAAACTACTTTAGACATATGTTTTTCATGTTAATATAAATGTGATAAGAGACAATTGTGTCAATACAATCTTTTTAGTGGTTTTTAATTGGAATTTAATATTTCTGCAATTTAGAATCATGCTATTGTCTTACTTCTATAATCGTATACATTAAACATTATGCATTTGACCAGTGAATGTGTCCCCGTGGAGATTACAAGCTGAGCTTGTAGTGGTCTTTTGCTCAATATCTGAACCATGTGGAAAGGTTACAAGATAGTTAAAATTCCAGTGACGGCCAATTTGTTAAGTGGATTAATACCAACCAAAAAAATTCCTTGGTAAACCATGTTAATTTTTTCTGAACAATCAATAATGTAGCTCTAACTGGGTAGAGTCATTTGTCAGTATTTATCTAACTTGTCTTCCAGGATGTTCAGGTGGTAGTTACTGTGAAGAGTGTGTAGTGGACATGACAAGTGATGAGAGGCCACTGGATAAGAGAAGGTGTGAGGCTAGGGGCAGCTAGGCCAGAAAAATACCACACAAGGCAGCTTGGCAACAGGGAGAATACCAGATACAAGAAAACAAACTGATACAGGAAATTGCTCACAGGGCAGTAGATAGTGTGGAAATATCTGAAGGCCAAAGATATAAGGGGCATATTCTGGGGTGGCTTAGGTGAGAAAGTGGGACCATGGACAGAGAGAGGATATAATGTTGTTGGTGTCAAAAGGTTAAATGGTATGGAATTTAAAGGGGAATTGTGGTATTACTAAACCTGGGCCATATGTTTACATGTTTTTGTACGTATATGATTAGTACTTTGTTGTGCATTAAAACTGCCTGTTTCTGCTTCTCATGGGCTGAGGTTATTATTCTAAGTGTCTGACAACATTATGAAAACAAGCTCTGCTCAAGGATAGTTCTCACTCTGAACTCTTACAAGGTAAGTTTCTGTGGATTCTCAGCCTGTGAGCGGCAAAAATGTATGTAACTTTGACAGTCGGAGTTACCCGAAACGATTACCCTGCAGTCATCATGGTGTCACGGCTGCTGGCTGAGGCAATTTCAAAACTCGGTTGCATTCAAGGCAGCTATGACTCATTCCTTTTCAAAAGCAATGCTTTGTAAATGAACTAGAAAAGCTAGGGATGTGGAGGGATGGCAGTGTTTTCCCAAGGTTTTTTTTCCAACAGCAGTCTGAGGTGTGTGAGCTTAGGTCCCCACTGACAGGAGGACACATATTTGTACAGAGCTGCAGTATTTCATACTCCTGGGCTTCTGAAAAAATGGGTGTTCCAAAGCTCTGCATTAAGGAAACTCACATGTGGGGGGCCTGTTAATGCTAAGACATGCAGAGGCAGCAGCCTGTTCCTCAGGTCAGTCAGGTCATCACCTGTAAACACTACAGCAATCCCTTGCAAATCAGTAGGTATGGGGCCAGCAAAGTCAAATAATGAATCTACTTAAAGATTACCCTATTCACACTGTGAATAGACTGTGTGGAATTAAATATTTTCGTATGATAGAGTTCAGTGGTCCTTAAGACATCTGGTCCTTTTGATATATAGTCTATCTCTACACAGTCAGCTGAATAACACACCCTCTTTTGAAAAATGAGTGGCCTACTTTTAGCTGTTCTGTCTCTACATCTTTACTGAACTTTGTTGTAATAGTACTGTATATGAGTATACATAATTGTACTGTAGGTAGCAAGACCGGCAGCAGTGCCTTTGTTGCTGCCAACTGCACTTTTAAACAACCAAAAACCAATAACCGAGTGCTAAATGGTGGCATTGACTGAATGTACCATTTATAATCCTCACGCATCCCCAACTCTGACTGCTGCAAATACGAATACTGAGTTCATTGTGTTTGGGGATAATGTTATATAGCTGCGGACCTGCTCTGCTGTTATAGAGGAAACACTGCATGGTATGAGTGCTTTGAATTAAAATTTCAGAGAGAAATTGTCAAGCAGTGGTTCTCTGATATTGTGTACTCTGTATTCTGCCTGTCAAATATTGGCCAATTTAAACAAGATGCCAGATAAATCTAATTAAATAATTGACTGAGCAGTTTTAGGACCAGAATTGGGAACCACCGGACGAGGAATGACTATTGGTAGTTTTTATCCATGCTAGTGCTGTGGCTCTGTGGATGTGTATCTACTGCTTTGGTCCAGGTTAAAATGTCCAACTATTTATGGATTGCTGTGAAATATTTTTTAAAGACATTCATGGTCCCATGAAGATGAAACCTTTTTGATTTTGGTGATCCCCTTACTTTCCCTCTGGTGTCACCAAGAGAATAACATTTGTGGTTTTGGTTGAAATGTCAACAACTTTTGTATGGCTCTCCTTGCAAGTTGATGCAAACATTTCCCCATCAGGAGGATTTGTAATAACTTTTGTCATCCACCAGCTTTCTCTTGGGAGATGCTGATGACTAAATACTTGCAAAACTCATGACTCTTTTCTAATCAGCAGTTAACACCAACTGTTGCATTAGCAACAGTTGGTGTTAACTGCTGATTAGCGAATCAGCAAATTGCTAACATGCTGAACGTAAGCATGTCGGCATTGTAACTGTGAGCATTTTAGCGTCATGGCAATAGCATGGTGCTCAAAGCAAAGCTGTTCCAAAGTACAGCCTCGCAGAGCTGCTAGACTGGATGTAGACTCATAGGCCTAATCCCAATACACCTCCTGCCCCTTTTATTACCACAGCCTGCTTCTATGGGACAGCCAGCCTGAATACCTGAGGGCAGCAGGGAATGATAGGTTCAAAAGCAAACTCAAGACCTACCTCTGGAATCTGGCTTTTGATTGAATTTGATCTGTTTATGTATTTATGTGTTTTTTGTATGACATTTTATTTATGTATTTTATTATTGTTAGGTTCTATTGATGTATTTTATCGATGATATTGTTTTATTTCATTTATGTACCTCATTTCTGAATTATTTATGTACTTTTGTACTTAAGTTATAATAACTATGTGTTTTCTGTGTTATTTTTTTCTTGTTTGTTTTATTTGTTTGTTCATTTGTTTGTTTTCTTTTCTTTCACTGGGGGGGTCAGGGAGTCTGTGACTGCTGTTAGGGCTGTCTCTCTCTATGCATTAGTTTTTGGTGTGACACTGTCTTATTCATTGCTAATGATGGTAGATGGTTTGGGTTTAGTGGTTTGGGAGAGGAGCTGAGTCTCTGAGGGGTGTGCATGGGTCTTGGGGTGTCTTTGTGTTGGATGTCCCCCCCCCCCTTTGCTTTGATGGTGGTGGTGTGCGGCCGGGCTTGGGCTCCACAGGTTTGTGTGTGGCCTGATGGCTTGTGTTGTCCTGGCATTATTTGGTGTTGGGGTTTTAGGATTAGATTGTTCTGTTGCAGCTTAACTGGGGTCTCCTCAGACCTTTGTTCTACCATGGGGCCAGGGGCACTGGTGGCTCCTGGCTGTCCTGGGTGTTCTCTGCAGTTGGCTGGCCTTGGCCCTATAGGACATTTGCGGGGGCGCATGGAGGCTGGGGAGCCGAGTGGTCTATGGCATACCGGGAATCACCTGGGGGCACTCTGTGTCGTGCTGGGGTGACATGGGTCGTTGGGTTTTGTAAGGACTTGTGGGGCCTGTGCCAGCTAGTTGGGATAGAGGGGTAGGGTGAAGTGTCAGGGCTACATGGCCCTCCAAACTGAGGTTTTTTCAGAGGCACACTTCAAACCAAGGGTTTGGAGTTTTGCTGATGTCTCAGTAGCTAACTAGCTAGCTAGCTATTGTGACAATGTTATTGAATTGTTAAGTCCAGCAGCAGGCTGGCCGGGTTGGCGCACATGTTTGTTTGCTGAAAAAGCACCACTGGTACAGAAATGAAGCAGAGTTCTTTTTTATTTGATGACTTTGGTGCTAGTTGTGAATATTAAACGAGCGTCCATGCTTTTCCATCTCTTTCTGTCTAGCTTTGTGATAATACCAGGACTTGCCACAGTCATGCAGGAGAAATCACCACCGCTAAAGATGGAATATTAGAAAACTTTGGTCGCGTATGTTCACATGAACAGCTGTGATGAAAACTGGTGACGTATGAGGGTCTTAAAGGGTTGTCACATTTCATAGGGGGAGATTTCAACCATTTACAGCCATTCTTTAAGAATAGTTGCAAGAGAAGTGGTCTATACAGTTACATATCTTTTTTTTACAGTTTTGTGTTTATTGGCCAGCAACCACTTGATAATTTAGTGGGTAAATGCTTTACTCATAGGCCAAATGACAGCATTTGTGCAGGAAGAAAGAGATGAGGCGACTGCAATGCTCTCTAGACTTGGGGAATCACTATGGGATCATACGAAGTTCAATAGAGTGATAAGACTCTTGTCACTGTGGGTGCCTGTAAGTTGAAACAATAACTTCCGCCCTTGTCAGTGTCTACTGTCTTGGCTCCTGCCTTGGCTCCTGTGTCCTCACAGTCCCCCCATTCTTTTATGTTAGCTTCCTGTCTTCTGTCGCGCCAGAGGAGTAGACCTAGCTGGCTGTGAGCCAAAAACTGGATGAGAAAGCAACACACACACACACACACACACACACACACACACACACACACACACACACACACACACACACACACACACACACACGGCATATAACAGCGGTACACTGCCTCCGTATTGTTTGGTTGTTGTCACCCCTGGCCATCTTTGTTTATTAACTTGTGTAAGTGAGGCACGGGGAAAGATCACTTGCGTTCATCCTCGACTTTACATCACCCCTCCTCTTTTAAATCATCTCAAATTCAATAATTGTGTCCCATTCCAACCAAGGAGTCACTGTGACTGGACTCCCCTGCCCCCGCAGTCCCCACACATCCCTCACCTCCCACCTCAATCCCCTGCTCTGGTCATGAAGCATGGCTCGCAGCACGTACCTTGTCTGCCTCTCCTCTCTGTCTCTCTCTCATGTTGGCTCAGACATAAGCAAACAGCCCTTTGTGCAAACAGTGCAACAATCTGTCAACATTGTCTTCAGCTCAACACCGTGCTGACCATGTAGTATTAAAGCTGAGTCACAAGAGAGTATAGATATAAATATGTAAATATAAAAGAACGTGTAGAAAATTACACTTGTACAAAATTATTAGGTAAATACCATGAAAAAACATTGAAATCAACTTATATTAAATGCATATGAGTCCTTCACTTACGGTATCACATTTTTTTAGCATTTTGGCATCATAACTTTGAAAAGCTTTTTTTTAATTGATAGCGACTTCTACTTGGTTATTGGTTGCAGGGTAATATATTAATGTCATAGATCACATAGATCAATTCATTCATCCATTACTGGTGATATTGTCATCAGACACAGATTGATATTGTCAATCACTTCTTTATGCAATTTAAACACTTTCAATAATTTTCTATATTACACCCACTCACCGATTTATGTGTGCATGCACTTGTGTACACATACACCTTGCATAGGCTTATGAAATGGTAAGCAGGCAAACGTGTAGGCTTGATAACTTATCAGTGTTTCCAAGTATTTGTGTAAGTGAAGCTATGTGTGTCACTTGACATGGCATGTTGGCTCCTAGTAATGCATATGCAAACATACCTATCCTGTCTGATGTAAAAGCCTCCTGTTAACCCCTGGAAGACACCCCTTCCTTTATGACACACTAAGGGGACTTCCAGGAAATTTCTATACATTTCCTTTTCTCTGGCTCCAGAGGGTCTTTCAGGGGTCAGGTTGATATGCTACATAAACACATCCAGAGAAGACAGTTGCAGTATAACATTGTTCAAGTCATGCATAGTCATAATTGGATAATATAAGTTACATTGCATTACATAATATTGTTAACTTCATATGGAATGACACCTAACCACATCCATTAGTCTAATAAAATGCACCTGAGACAGTAATGCCACCCTGGCTCCTATGTTTGTCCTTGGCCTATTTGTTTTATTGTATCACGAGGAAGCCTTATTGAGTGTTAACTATTCTAAGAATGCTTCCATGGATGAACTCCAACACTCGCGCTGTACATGAACAGATCCCTTGAAAGAGTCTACATCTTGTAGTAGTTACTCTATTTTGAAAAAAAATCTTGCTGGTGGAAAAGTTGTCTTTTTATTGTGAGAGAAGTTACTTAAATACAGTTTAAGTTTTCCTTTAGTCAGTGTCTACTGGCCATCAGGCCAATCATCAGCAAGATGTTGTCAGAGTTCAGAATTCAGTTTATCCGCCAATATACTACATATCAAGCATGACTGATAATGATCTGGAGCTCCCTTAGGCGGCCATAGGAAGAAAGTGCTCACAACATCTTCATATTGACCCCACTGATGTGTCTGTGTGGATTCTCTCCGGGTACTCCGGCTTCCTCCCACAATCCGAAAAATCCTTTGGGATTAAAGTCATAATCGGTAGCTTTACAACTCTTAAGCCACATTGTTAGTGTTCTCGATGGCTAGCATTGGTTTGTAAAACAATACTCTGGTATCCTTTTGTACTCAGGTGTGCTTCAGTGGGACATAGTGTTTCAAGTGGACTTGTTCTGCCACCATGTTGACTTCTCATACGTTGAATAGGTTTGATGCGAATACTTGTTCAAGGTCAGCTCGTCCTCATTAGAAAATCAGCTCTATAGGTCGAATGTGCACGCAGCATAGTACGACTCATATTTACGTTTATTGTTAGGTGGTGACCCCTCGTGGTTGTAGAAATTATGCGGGGCGCAAAGGAAGAAGTCAGGTGATGTAGTTTAGGAGGCAGATGGAGGAGGTGGGGTGGATTGACAGCTCAAACAACACAGGACTTTCACCTTGGAGACAGCTGTTCGTGTCCCACATGAAACCAAAAGTCAATCAGTGAGATTTTTTTTTTAACTTGCATAATGTGCATCACGTACGTAACATAACTCTAGCCAAAACCGTGCAGATTGTTGGTTGTTGAGACAAATACTAATGCTTTTGAATGGTGGGTTAACAAACAGCAGCTGACAAATTCTGCGTAGTATGCCTTTAAAGTGTTTGCCTCAACTACATTCATTAAAATCCTTTTAACCCCAATTTTGACACCACAGGTCATACTGGATGAAAAATAGTGAAGTCAGTGACTCTACCTCTAACCACGAGTACAGGAGAAATCCACCAAGAAGGCCTCAGCCACTACAGAAGACGTAAATGTATCTTCAGTATTAGAAACATAAAGAAAGGTGACAGATAAAAAGGAAAAAAACAACATTAAGTGTCACTAAAAGGTGTTGTTTCATTATGACAGCTTCAGCCTCCAGAACAGCTTCAGTGCTCATAATCGTCCATGTCTCTGAACTCCCCTGCGGTGATGACCACCGTTCTTCAAATGATATTCCCCCACAAGCCACTGCAAAAACCACAGCATGTGAATCACATCATTGTCATGCACATCAAATTATTCTGAGCATCTGCATTCATTTAGTCTCTCCAATCCTTCATTGAGGTTGTTCCTTTAATTTGTCTCCTGTCTGCATATTAGTGACCATATATACCTTACAGAGTAGTCATCAGAACATACCACATACAAGGGGTCTCCCCTGTATGAAATAGGCCATTACTGTCCCTACCATCAGCATTCAAACCTGCTATTAACAGCTTTATTGTCCAGTGTGCTGCCTGTGATGATGGAAGCTTTTAGAGTTCCTTCCCTCCTCATTGTTCTCCTGAATCTGACTGACTCCTCTTTCTTTAAGCTCTCCTGTCTGTCTCCTTGGTGCAGTTCCTTCAACACATCTGTGTTGTAATTAAACATGCTTTTCCTTCTATCACATTATACAGTAACATCTACTTTATAATGGCACGTGCCGTTAACTAACGTGTCTTACCCTGCAAAAATAATTCTCCCTGGACCCGGACACATGACACTTGAGTTCTGTGTGGCATCATCTGGTCACTGAATGCGCCCTGGCACATGATAGATGTCAGTGATAGTGAATGATAGTCCTGTATTAAAAACGTGTGATTCTGACAATCAGAACTAAATCGCTCACGTAATATTTATTCTAAATCATAGGATCGTTTAAGAAGAAAATAAAACAAAACAAATACTACTGTAATGACCGTTTCTGAAAACCATCCAAACAATGGATGGGAAGTCTCCGCACGGCTTTTTTTGAGACTATTTACTTTTTAGGCCAAATGTTTTCTAAACAGGGATAGCCTATTATTTGGATAACAATGAAAGAAAACATTTTTGCCTTAAGGGAGGAGGTAGTTTAGATTGTCATCCTAGAAACAATGCAACTTTATTTTCAAAGTCATCAATAAACAAATCAAACGGGATCAGTTTTTAGAAACACCTACCGGATAAGTGCAGGAGATCCACAAAAGAGCTTCGTTTCCAATTAATGGGCAATAGACGGACCTATGGGCCAAACCGCGAGGACCCTGTGAGGGGCTCTGCGGATACCGCTATGGAGTTTCCCAGTGAGTTATGGACATGCCTTCATGATTTTTTTCTCTGTACACTGGCTTTAGTAGTTAGTCAATTTTCACGCTTTACGCAAAGGGGGGACTGCATGGGTTGATGTTTAATCGCTCACCGTGGTGCGTAAAAAGGCGCGCCCTCGTCCTTGCGGGCTATCGCGTTATCGGTTTATCCTTAGGGGAGGTAAATAAAAGGTTTTGCCAAAGCACAGCAGTGATGCAAAGTCTGGTAGGTGACTGCTCTCACCCGCAGCGTAGATCTTTTTGATGCCGGCAGGACTAGCGCTGGGACCAGCGCACATGGCTGTATGCTGGACTTCCAGGATTTGACCGGTGCCTTTAAGTGAGCCGTGAAGCTTGAGCTTTTATTGAATCCTTTCACAATGTTTTTAAAAGATGCGGCACCTGTTTGCGAATGTTGCAGAAAAAGGGTAGAGGTAAGAGCACTTATGATATTATCTAGTCTGGTGCGTTACTTGGCGTGCATTAACTGTGCGCTCCATCAGTCTGTATGGTCAGTGTTTTACAACCATTACAGCACGTTTATCACGTTGATGATGTATGGATGTCGCGTACTATTCACATGTATGTGTACCGGTGGATCTTGACATTATATGAGGAGTCTCTGGAGGTCTGGGTTTCTTTGAATAGTTATGCCTGTTTTCCAAAAAGTTGTGTCAGGCTCCACATCCTACACGCTGTCAGACCTATCTCTGCATACTTCAGGATTGTGTTTATACACTGCAGTTAATGGAAATGGATTGTGTAATGTCAGTTCCTAGAAGGCTGCTGTACATTAGGCTGTGCTGCAACATTTTAATCCTTGAAATAGCCATTAATCACTTGGATTTACCTCTAAATGAAACCAGATTACTCTGACCTAATTATAAGAGAATCAACACTATTCAGTTTAAAAACACAATATTTTAAAGCTGATACGAGGCATTATGTTGGTCCTGAACCTTACTGGGGTGGCAAGGCACTAAACCTGTCAGAGCTGTTGGTTTGATTCTCACTAATGCTGAAGATGGATTTTTTCCGGTTACTGTAAGCCACTGTTTCACAGGGAAATTACATTATGAGTCATTCTTCTCTAGCATGACGCAGCAAACTGGAAAATTTAAGGGTACTGAATGCAAAAGCTGAATCTGCAATTTTCGCCACAATTGTCACATACTTATGTCAGCAGAAGAGAGTAAAGGGTTATCCAGGGTGGACAGTTATAAGGGATTCCAGCAAAGCTGAACAGGAAATGATGTCACACCTGTGTTATCCGAGAGCTTCTCTTCACTTTGTCATGGGGAAGACCTGTTCAAAATAGAGAGGAGGTCACAAAGCATTCAAAGGCAACCATCTCATGATTGAGGTGAACCTTAAATAGTATGTCCTTCTCATTATTATCAGCACCATGCCGACTACATGGTTTAAATATGTCGGAGCTCTTTCTGCGCACCTGTTTGATATTGTTAGCTAAAATAGCACATGTCAAAGGCATCATCTCACGTGAGCATCCGGCCACCTTTCCAAAGCATCAGTCACATACCTGGTGTGAGGCTTTCCATTATCCAAAGTACTGCCACTTGTGGACTACAGCTTCCAATTTAAAATAGCAACATGGTTTTGGCAGCTGATGTTGGCAGACAAAGCTGTTAACTTGTAGTGTGGCTACAGCCCTGGACTGCAAATTCCACCACGTTGGTGAGAAAGGAGAGAGAGTGTGTGTGTCTGTAGTGTAGATTGATGCATTCTCACGTAGGCAATGGCAGAGTTGAAAGGGTCACAGATAATCCTCAAGCTGAGTCACACACACTTATTCAACGAAGTGACCACGTTTTGGAAAATGTCAGATTGATTGGAAATGAGTGCCATTAGATCGTCTGTGCAGGCCTCATGTCGCCTCTGAAACTGCTAAATGATTTGGTGTATGTTAGGTAAACTTGGGATCACACTGGGATCTGATTTTTCTCAGTAAGTTTACCAACATCTAAGTAAAGTGGAGCAGCCAGCAGCCAGCTCACTGAATGCATACAGACCCAGTGTAGTAGATTTATTCCTGGTGTGAAATGCTTTGTCATTAGTCCCACTCAGTGTACACTTCCTGCTATGCTTACATCCTGTATTCAGTATGGGTAAATAAGTATTTTCAATGAGCCTATGACTGACTCTTTGAAAATTCATGTCCAAGGCATGTACTGTTAAATGTTACACACCTGGCGACACCTTGGTGTATGTGCATATTTACTAGACTGAAAGTCTTCAGGGATTATAGGGGCTTGCTCTTGCGCTGTACTGTTACTAATTCGCATGGAGCAATGGTAGCAGTGGGACTGTGTGCGGTAATATGTACATACATTAGGTTTCTGTGAAATGTGGGTGGTATGAGTCAGATGTGTAGTTTTATAGACACAGACTGATCCTATGTGTCATTGGCAGTCTCCTCCATGACGTTGACGTCACAGAAAAGGGGGCATGGAGGTTAAACTGATTATACTATTGACCTCTTAAAGTACCACTGCTAACGTACTACTAGAAATGACATTAAAATTCTTGATGTTATTTCTTATTAGTTCTCAGTGATGCAGTCACAAACCTGCAATATTAGTGTAACCTTTTTTGCAGTTCAGGTCAATTTGTGCTAATGTGTGGGAGTGTGGGAACTTGATCTAGCCTGTATCAGACCTGTCTGCCTGGGAAGATCATCTGTATTTTCTATCATCCATCTGCGTCACACATCCAGGCTGCTGTGAAAGAAAGCATTCAGCATGTGGCACGGAGGAAAAGGGCTGGAGGTCCACATGACCCACAACACTAGAACCAGTCTCATTGACAAGTATATCCTTAATGTTCAGAGCGTGCTTTCAATGGATGTTAGAAGTTTCTTTCGTGGTCATTGAGTAAAATCTACATTTCTGAAAAAGGCTGATTAATGGCCTAATTATAGAACAACCCTAAGGGTTAAACAAGGAAACGGTAATTTCTGCACTGTCATAATATCTGCAGGTTTCTATTCAGAATCCAGGATATCACATGGTTTCTTTGGTGTCATGTGCAAGAATGAAACTAAATGGATGAGAAACTGCTTAATCATGTTGGTATTAACATGATACAGCGCTAAAAATCAACTCAAACTCACAGTGGACGGACAGAAATCTGTTAAAGATATCTGCAACATTCGTATTTGCTCTCATATATACTTTGCTATCTGATTAAAATCTGGATCTGAAGAGGTCATGAGACAACGATAGTGGAATTAAGTAGATATGATGATACCCCTGAAGGCCTCAGACCATATGTGAGTTGCATCAACGAGTCACCAGATGTAATATCACATATTTAATCTTGAAAGATCACAACTGACCTCACTAGAGGAGGATGGTGGGTAAAAGTCAATATTGCTCAAGTACTGAAAGAGAGTTTTCATAAATTGGCGAAATATAAATTAATGACATTTTTTTAATGGCAATGATAAGTTCTGATGGTGAGCTAGATTTAACATTATGTAACCTTTTTACCTGAAAATTATAGCTTTAATCATTTTGATGGTACAGTGTCTTGTAATAGGGTGAACGGTGTCTCTAAAAGCAACCTGTAACTGCTGCACACTGTAGCATTGGTGTTTACACTGCTTACACAGCACATCAGCTTATGTTAGTTTAGCATGCTGTCACTGCTCTGCATTGTGTGTGACGCTTGTGCAAGCTTTGACCGCCATATGGCAGAAATGCCTGAGCATGCGCGTTTACTTGAAGACATGAGTTTTTAAGACATAACATCACATTGTCATATAGATGGATTTTCAGTGGCAATGTCGGTGGATTAACAATAAAGACAACCTGCATGACACTACTTACATCTTTTGTTTTGATTGGGAGACCCCTGGTGTTGGGAATTACATACTGTGCATTTAAGTGTTAGCGTAACAAAAAGCTATTAACAAATATAACCCAGCAGGATTTAGTGTTGTCTAGTGTTTCTGAAGTAGCATTTTAGGGACAGATGCGACAAAAGTTAATTCTCACGGAGATTTAGACAAACGTGAGTCCACATAAATACACATTTCAAAGGTATTCCACATTTTGTCTCACGGCTGTGGCTTATTGGCTACTTGCTAACGCAAATCAGCTCATTTTCATTTAGATTCCATATTAACTGGCCTTTGAGTGACTGTGATTTTTTTTGTATCTGTGATGGCAGGACTGCTTGCCTTGCTGTTGATGCTGTTGGAGTGGACTCGGCCAGGCCTACCATCACCGCTGAGGCCAATCTGTGACCTGAGGGTCCTGAACCATTTCATTAAGGAAGCACGAGACGCAGAAGTCGCTATGGTGAGAGAAAAATGTATGCATGCACTTAGATCTGCCAGGAGGCCGAAGCATTCGCCAGCGATACCGTGGTCCTGGAATCAACCATACTGAACATTTGATGTACCATTACATCAAAGTACCCCAAACATTAACACTATTACTCTCTTGTTTTTCGTAGAAGTCATGTAGAGAAGGATGTAGCCTGTCAGAATCTGTCACTGTTCCCCAAACCAGAGTTGAATTTGATGTCTGGGAGAAGAAAAATGTAAGTAATCACTGAAAACAGTTGAATGTTAGAACAGCTGACAACATATTTAGATATAGATAGATGTATTAGCTATAAGGTGTAATAGAGTTCATAGAAACATGCTGCCTTTTAGTGTGTAATTTAGTTAATTTCTAATGACAGCGCTGAATACCTGTTTCCTTTGTTCCCTGTGGCTTTTAATGAGACTCTCCTTTCTGTTCTCGCTTTCTTTGTTTTTTTGGCAAGGCATTGGAGCAAGCCGAGGAGGTGCAGTCTGGCTTATGGCTCTTACAACAGGCCCTCAACTTGCTACGTACCTCAGTCACCAACACAGCACTGCACAGCCACATAGATAACTCCATCAGAAACCTGCTCAGCATCAATGCTGTGCTGCGTAGCCTCAACATCCAGGTGAGTTACAGCAGGCTCACAACAGAAATTCAAAAGCAATGTGTGTACTGTGTGCTTTTTGTCACCTTAATAGTATGAAAAGAGTCTAATTACAATAATATTATGAAAAAATGAAGAAAAAAAAAAAATATTTGCAAGCATTGCTTATCCCCTGTCTCAGTGATTCATCGCTCTCATCGTAAATTAGGTTTCTTTTAGTCACTTTTGAGGATAGAACGATATAGTGGTCATACTTGAGTTCAAGTTTAGTCTCTTGTAATGAATTAATAGCGTTTTCCCTGGTAATAGAGAATCTGAGGGATGTCATGGGACAACCTCTACAAGTGTTACCTTGAGACTTTCGTCAGAAGGCTGCAGGACAAACTTGTTCTTAGACTGCAGAAGTTGCGTCAACACAGCTTTTGAAAAGATCCAGGAACAAGCTGAGGCCTTGGGCATAGACAAACTAAAGCTCAATGAGCAGTCTGTGTCCAGGCTCAGGGGTCATTGACAAATACATTTTATCATTTTAAACAGGGAACAGGGTTGTTAGCATGGAACCCCGACAAAATTCAAAAAGAAAGAAAATATTATCCAAGCCCATAAAGGTTACATATTTCTTTTCAATACCGAGACATGATTAATGTGAGTATTTTCTGTACTTTCCAAGATAAGCTGCTATGCTAGGTTTGTGTGGATATCTGCAGTTTTTACTTCATAAGCCAAATGACCATGAAACTTGTTGACCAATACAAATTTCTGTGGCCTTGCTTCTACAGCTTTCCTACAGGGGGAAATGTAACAGCTGTAAAGCAGGGTTTTGAGATTTCAATGAAAAAGATACATTTTCCAAATTAAATCAAGAGTGAAATGTTTTTTGTATCTTTCAGGAATATACGCCGCCAGCAAGTGCAGCGGGGCTTGAGGGAACATGGAGGGTTTCCTCTGCAGCAGATCTGCTTCAAGTCCACGTCAACTTCCTGCGAGGCAAAGTGCGCCTCCTTCTTTTGGATGCGCAGGCTTGTCAGCAAGATGTCAGCTGATCAGCTAATGTCCCTACTCCAGGCAAAGCTAGTTTGTGTTTCCGAAGGCAAGAGGAGGGACTTGACACTGCTGACATGCACGCTGGTTGTTGGAAGCGGTGTGGAAAGAAAGATACAGCTATCCTCATATAAGTGGAGGAAGCTGAAGGGAAAGGACAGTCCCAGTTTGGCTTTGGATGGACAGGAGATGACTGCACCTTGGAATGTAGATGTGATACATGGACATGGTGAAGCACACACTGACCAAAATGAGGCCTATGGGAGGCACTGCTCCAATAGCTGTTCTACTGGCACTCTCTTGCACTTTGTGTGTGGATGTACTTTTGTGTGTGTGATTTAAGACTGCAAGTTTAAACCTGTACGTAGTGTGTATGTTTCCAGTGAGTTTGACCCTGACACTCACCTCTTTAGAGTAAATTGTGGAGTGAAAAACGCCTTTAACATTTTCTGACAACTATGCCTCACTGAAACATTAGTCTCTTCTCTTGGATTTTTTTCATTGAATATTTTAATATATTTTTAAGAGTTGTGTAATTACTATTTATACAGATTTTCTATGTTCAAGTTCCAGTCTTTGTTTGTTTTTTTTAAGAGTCCGATCTTTCAAATTTTAGTTGGGCTCATGTTGCCATGTTCTCTAGTTTAACACTGAACACATCTGCAAAACTATTTAACATCATTCACAATGGCATGCTGCTGTCTTCCTTTTTATAAAAAGATTTTTTGTACCTGACTAGTTGTTAGTTTCACATTGAATGTTCCATCCAAATAACAAGACGGAGCACTGAAGTTGATGTAGAGGTTCAGTTAAAGCAAACGATAGCCTGACTTCCTGGGAAAATGCTGTTTTGCTGTTACAGTTAACATCCTGTGAGCCTGTAATTGCAAATAGTTTTCCAGAATCTGACGTTAACACTGTCTCTTTGCTCCGTGTTGTTCGTCATCAAACAGCAGGCAGGCAATCAGTTAGTCCTGGGAACCTGAGGCTTTCTATAAAATAGATGCTTAACTTTTTCAGACTAGTTAAGTGTTCTTCCTTGTTTTTTTCCTTATTTTTAAATCCTGTTGTGCAAGTGCGAGATGTTTTTAAGGATGTTTGTACATGTTTTCTTTCCTGTTGTTTGTGTGTTTTGTCCCGTCACTGTATAATTTGCTATTTAAATACAAAATATTATTCTTGGATCAAGAAAGGATAGATGGAAACACAACAAGGGGAAGTCTGTCCATTTCATTCATTATATTTGTCTTGTTCAAATCAGTGGAGTTAACAAGCTTCTGCAGTTCAGATGCTGAATACAAGCTGCTGTCACAGACCTTACTGGTCTTAATGTCATTCAAATAACATCCTGATCAAATGTTCCTCACCTCGATGCATTGGTGATAGTCAAAGATACATTCCTGCAGATTCTATTGTTGTCAAATCAAATACATCGTCCTTCTGATAGCTGTCCATTACATATTCATTTTGAACATAAACACCACTGGTGGTTCAAGGATTTGAAACCAAATTAAATAGACTACTGACATCTAGTGGACATTTGCCACAACAACATGGGCATGAAATATAAACTTAGGATACCTCAGTTTTTCAGATTATTTGTATCTTTAAAAACATAGACATGAAACTGTAAACACTTGCACAGAACCTTAAGGCCTTAAAATTAAAGACACTTGTACATTTAGATTTGGCATAACCATGTCTACAATTATTAAATGACATTGAGGTTTTACCTGGCACACCACTGTTGCTTCAAGACATGCAAGGTGAAAAAGAACAACGGTTACAATTTGCAAATGAAACACCGACAAAAGAGCATAATATAATCAGTCAACTAAGGTTCAAACTGGAGCACTCCAACACAGTTCAATGATAAACATACAGCCACCACACTGAATGTTATCCGCTCCATTTTGCAGTCCTCTAGTGCTGCAACCACAGGTCTTCACAGCCACAGTCCCACATATCTGTCTACTGGTTTATGGGGGAACAAATAGGAGTTGAAGACCAACAGAGAACCTCGGATGAACACACCTCTCTTCTGGTCACTGAGGGTCAGGGTAGAAAACCTTGATGTGAATGGCCGAGTTGTTGCGTGTACGCGTCATAGGCTCCCCGGCTTCATCAGGATCTTCAGGCTCCAGATCGTCCACAAGCTCCACAGTGGAGGTGTTGGCTGCCAGCTGCAGCACCCCCTGGCTGCTGGCCTGCAGCTGAAGGGCGATGTTGATAGCCCTGTTGATGGCCAGGCCCAGGCCATGGACACAGATCTCCCTGTGACCCCCACTTTCCAGAAGCTTCTGACAGCGTGCCAGCTGAGCCCGGAAATCAGTCTTCATGTTGACGTAGACGTCGTTCCTTCTCTTTGGGAGTTTCCGGGGGAGGCGCTTCCTAAGGGTGTACTCCACTGGGTCCATCTCTACAGCTGGAGACGTGGAGTCAGTGTGCACCGGAGCTGTTTGTGGGATGGAGGACATTCCTGGGTTGCGTGGCTCTGTCATGTTTCTCAGTGGATATATGTGCTTAGCAGCTCGGGTCAAAAGAGGAAGCTGAGAAAATAAAGTTGGTAGACAGAAGCTGATTAAATGTGGCCATGATACCTTTTAGCAGACGTTCAGACATGCTATCAACAATTTATATAATCAACAGTTATTGGTTTTTATCCCTCAATGTGCTGATTACATTTTAAATGCCCCTCGTGCATCCGCCCAACAGTCTAAATCCAAAAGATATTCAGTTTAATGTAAATGATTCCTCTCTTATCATACAGGGTTGTTGATTCATCATCTTTCAAATTCTTAATAGTTTCAGCTCTGCATCCTAGACCCTTCAGTAAGTCCATTGATCAGCAGCAAATTGACAACTACACTTATTTGAACTAAAACATACAAGTAAATGTCCTCAACACTGTCTAATTCCAGGGTCTGTGATGTGAAGATTAGCCTTTGTTCTCTGTATCATTGTAAACCGAATGTTTTGGGGTTTTGGACTGATAATTTCACAAAATAAGGTGACATCACCCAGGGCTTTAGGAAAATGGGATGCGGATTTTTTCATTATTTTACAGACCAAACCCTGAATTTAAAAAAACCCCAAACAAAACAAAAAAACCCAGCAGCTTTATTGATAATGAAAAATAGTCGTTTCAGCCCCATACTAAAAGGGACACTACACAAACATAACGATATTAACCTAAACTATAGAAACACCATATTACGACCCTGTTAGTGGCATGGACTTATTTTATACGTCCCTTAGGTGATGATAAGGACATCAGCAGCCAGTGGCAACATACCACGAAAAGGACACTATTGCTTTTAATACAGACAAACCGTGAGTATCGATGCTGCTGCTGGTGAGAGAACAGCTGTAGAGACAGGCTAGTCAAATGTTAGCCACGCTAGCCCCACTTGTGACGGAGCAGTCACATAGCGTTCCCCAGGCAAACCCAGGCGGAAACATCAAAACGTTGTTTTTTTTGCTAATTATCCAGAAGCAGGTTGCATTTTCAAGTTTGTGCTGTGATCTCACAGATGTCTCCAGTCTTCCAGCAGTGATTAAATGTTTTGCCGGGGCAAAACCAACGTTTAAATCCAACATGAATGCGCTGTGGGCCTGGATCTTAGAGTGCTGAACGCTCTCAACTGTTGGTAGTCAAAAATGAATTAGCTAACGAGCTAAAGCTAAAGCTTCTGAGCCTAAAGGCAGTGGGAGCAGCTAAGCTAAATAGTCATGTTTACAGCGAAGCGTAAATGCTTTAAGTAGTTAATCCATGTCATGTACACACTTACATTCAGAAGATAATTCCAAGTTACAATTTTTTTTTATCTCATCGCTGACGTTTGGGGTACCAGCAGCATTCACCTTAGCCAAGCTAGCTGTTTATTTTCCGTGACCCGGAAGTAGTACCAGGGGAAATACTGCCGCGGTCACGTTCACTTCACGACGCGACGCTCGACACACCCAAATCAAAGTTGATGGACAGTGTTTCACTTTTAATATGAGCCGCCTAACACATTATCATCACCATCATGTTCTGCTATTTACAGCAACCTGACGCAAATTCAGACACACAACAAGTTTATGTATTTTAGTATAGAAATAACTAGGCCTATATTTTCTGTAATTTATGTAGCATGGAGCAGCTGAACTTCCATTTCGTTATGCAACCCTGTTCTATAATGACGAGTAAATTACCTTGTACCCATAAGCTAATTTTTTGATGATATTTTTTTTGATACCATAGTCAGTTCAGTTTAATTGGAAATCACATGATGCATTTCTTGAAAAACAAAACAGAAAGTAACTTTGCAGAATAAAAGGAGACGCCTGCAACAGGCTCTTGTATTGCAGGGCAGAACTAATAGTATACTGCACAGAAGAAGAAGAAGAAGAAGAAGAAGAAGAAGAAGACGACGACGAAACTCCAGGATTCTTACAATGGATGAATCTCTCCTACAAAGGTAGGCTATAATTTATTATATCTGTAATTTATTTTTCAAAAGTAGGCTCTCCATACACTAAAACAGAAATATGACTCAGTATATTTTATATGCCCTTGAATCTCCCATAGTGGGTTGATTAGTTTTTTCTTTTGTTTTGGTCAAAATTGTAGTCTGGCAGGCTGTAGAGTGCAGTTAACTGTGTGATTTTTGTGTAAAGGGTTGTTTCTTGTTACTTTCAGGAAGAGGAAGTTTGAATAATCTGGACCACGTGTGAGGTGCCTGAGTGTCCCCACAATGGAGAGCTCTGAAGAGGAGGTAAACAGTTATAAAATATAATATAATAAAATGATATGCTAAATATGTTTTTTCAGCTATTGTGAATGGGTTTTGCTACCAATATTGTCTATAATACACTGCCATTATTTCTAATTTAATAAGGACTTCCATGATGCACCTGATTCCTTCTCTGAGCCATGCTGTGAGGAAGGAACAGACGCTTCACCAACACCACAGTCTGACTGTAAGTGTGTCAATAACTGATCCAATTTAATGACTAAGTACATGCTGTAGTGTGGAGATATATTGATATTAATTTCTCCTCTCTTTTGACAGATGTCCCTCCACCAGAAATAACAGTTCTCAGTGTTGGTCAGAAGACTGTTTCCTTTGGTATACCACTCACTGATGACTCTGTTAAGTATACACTGGAATTAGACTACTCCTGTGACACACAGAGAGACAGTTTGATCAGAGATGACTCCAGCACTGTGGAGGTTGAGGGACTGATTCCTGGGACTGAGTATACTTTCAGCATCACAAGGATCACAGACAATGGAAATCGAAGCAAAGCAACCTCGCTGTCTGTCTTCACAGGTAAATCTGAAAAACAAATGAATACAAGAAAAATCAAACAGAGCTAAAACTACAAAGTGTTGTCTGAATGGTCTTTGTACTCAACATATGCAAATGTGCTTCTTACTAAGAGGTTAGCTCTGAATTTATGTTACGAAGGTTAATTTCAGAATAAAGAGGTGGTAAAATGTTCTTCAAAGTGCATGAAGTGATTATATGTGTCATTGTCTTTTACCACACCTCTTGTGCTTGGCAGTCAAACTGCACCTCAAAGTGCAGGCAAACACTGACAGAACATGAATTTCCAGTTATAAGTGAAACTATGACATTATTCCCACAGAGCCCAGCCCTCCTGTGCAGATTGCAGTCTATCAGGTCAGCAGTGAGTCACTCTCTCTGCGATGGGACCCCCCTGCTGGTGATGTGGAGAGTTACATTGTAACGTGTTGCCATGAGGGAGAAGTTGTGCGAGAGATGGCAACGGACACAAACAACCTGACTCTCAGCGGCCTGAGTCCAGGGGTGTGTTACTCTCTGCAGGTTTCTGCACAACTTAGGAATGGAAGAAGAAGCAAGCTAGATGTAACATCTGCCAACACAAGTAAGTTAAAGAAAATCACAGTTGAAATAATAATGAAGAATGCATTTTTTAAATAAAGTCACAAACTTTGTAACAATAAACACATTTCTAGTACGGGGCTCAAATGAAAGGAATATATTGCATGAAAGCAAATACAGTCCTACAGAAAAAACTCAAAAAGTGACATTATTGATATCAAACACATAAGTAGTCCACAACAAAGAACTTCTCAGGGCGATGTGGGTTTGTATAGACATTGATCGATGGTTACTGAATTCTGGATGACAGCATGTGGTACCATGAACATCCAGAATTTATAAAAATTAAGTGTATTCTTATTTCTTCCTGACAACCAGAGATGGTATGTAATACCTTAGTGACATTTACCAATACTGTCACTAGCAGGTGTGTAGTGCTACTGTAAAGTAAAAGCTGAGTAAACCCATATTTTAATATCACAGATCCATGAGGACCTTTATTGATGGATAGAAGGATCTGTAAGTCCCTATTTCATAACAAATGTCAAACTACACACAATCTGCATGATCCTTGATGTAGATCAATGTTAGAAATACTATAGACAACTCAAAACCATAATTAAAGCCGCAAGCAGCATTGAGTGGGCCCTCCCACCTTTGTACACGGTGGCCTCATTGCTGGACCTTATTGCTGGCTCTAAGTATACATGTGCTTTGGACACCGCACAAATGAGTCCTTGAAATGAAATAGCCAGGGACATGGGTGAAGGCTACTTCCTGCCTGTCAAAATTCAGTTACATCAGTAAAACTCAGAGTGAGAGCTACTTTGTTAAATTTTTGTAGGGGGCGCTTTCAAGCCATTTGTCCATTTGTCATTTGTCCAAATGCAAAGACCCACATCAAACATTAGTGTTTCTACTGTTGACATGTGTTCCAAGTTTTGCAAGTTTTCAAACATCCCAAGCCCCTCAGCGATAACTGTCATGGCCAATAATACATTGCCATGGCAATGCTGTTTGATTAAAAAAACAACAACAACAAAAAAAAGATTTTTGAACAGAAACATTGTTAGGCTCTCGAGTCTTCTCTGACCATATCTGAGGTGAATCTGTTTAATCTGCCTGGAGTCATTTGTAAGAGTATAGCACCTGCAATGTCCTGTTACCAGTAAAAATATGCATGAAGTTGTGTTCATAACTCTAAACAAACACATGAAGTTTGAGGCAGATTGGATAAAGCATGTATGAGTTACAACAACTTCCTGTTTCACAAGAAAACCTCAAAATGTGCCATGTTGCTACAGCCACGCTGTTAAACAAAAACTCAGTTTTTGGTGTGATGCATCATCATTGGTTTTCTGACCAAATTTGAGGTGGATCTGGTCAAAGGGGCACAAGGCTGCTGCGTTGCTTCATCCAGAGACAGTCTTGTCTTTCTATTTTACTGTGCACTTTTTTTACTTTCCACCCCTCCCTCCTTCCCTCCCTCCCTCTCTTTCACACTCCTGCTTTCTTGCTCTTTCATTGGGGGTAAAGGTAAATCATGTCATCATATTTATTGATAATTAGCAAAGGCAAACTCCATGTAAACAGATTCAGCAGGCAGGAGTTGCACTGCAGGAGCAACACTGCCTATGTGGACACAAACACGCAAATGAGCAGCAGCAGCTGAGCAACACCGCTGCATCTCCATGTCATGTCCTGTAGTCCACAGTCATCTGCTTTGTTTTGCTGACACTGAGATGGAGGGTATTGTGGTGGCATCAAAAGGTTGAGGGCTATAAAGCTTTATGATGGTAGAGTTGAGTGCTACTGGACTCTCATGCCGAGGGATTTAGTCTTTTCAGAGAAAGGGATAACGGTTGTCTTTTTGAAACGTGTGGTCTACAGACTGGAGCAGTGACAGGTTGAAAATTACTGTGTTGGCATCCACAGAGTTCAGTTTGAGATCAACAATGAATGGATTCCTCTGAAAACCACATGACTTTGCCCCATTAGAAAGCGAAGCTATGGACTCAAGCTCCCACAATCCTTAATGTCTTGGCACCTAGGTGCAAAGACTGCGCAGAGGCCCAGCTTTGAGCTTTGATTGGTCCGTGGGAGAGACCCCCGTGTCCATGTTAACAAAACTCCAGCTCCCTCTTAATTCTCTTTCTCTTTATTTTGGGCCTCTCATCCCTCCTGGTCTGTCACTGGACTCAACAGCTGCTGAAAGATGCTAGCTGCAGGGTCTTGCATGCAACTAACCATTTTTCTTAACTTGGCAGTAGAGCCCAACTAATATGGGATTTCTGAAACAAATACCAACTTAAGAGGTGAAAAATCCACGGGTATACTGACTGTTTGAGCTAAAGTGAAAACTGACCTTTTCTATGTGCATTGTGTACCAATTTTGAAAAATGTTGTGTTAATTTTAACTGATAATATATTGTACGTATAAAATATTGTTCTGAAAAGTAACTACCAAGTATAGCAGTAAAATAATAAATGCAGTGGAGTAAAAAGTACAATATTTCCCTCTGATGTTACTAAAGTACAGCGCTTAAGAAAATGTACTTAGTTACATTCCATCACTGCTCTCTAATAAACTACTCATTTGAGATTCATGCTGCAGCTTTGTTCCAATTCTGAAGTGTTATTTCAATGAATAAAACTTCAATCAGAAAATCTTATCAATACATGTCATCTTCAGCAATATTTCACTGTTTACATTCAGCATTAACCAGATTGATAAGCTTGTTGTCACGGAGAGTAAAAAACGGGGACGCTTTGGTTGATTTCCAGCATCGTCTCTCACAAATTATGTATCCAACGTTGCATGAAATGGATAAAGATAATAACCTCTGATTATTCAATATAATTAATAATTATCCCTGATAATAATGAATTATTATTGATATCCAAATGTATCTCAAATACCCTATAAATAATGCTCCAACAACTGTGACATCCGCCATCATGCAAATTACAGTTTGCGCAAGCAAAATGTGCAATTCACTTTGAAATGAATAGTGGCAGATTTTGACTTGTACGTCTTAATTCTGACAAAATTGGTTCCATATAGTACTGGCGAAAATGAATGAACAATTTTTTTGAGTACGAAATGTACCAGGTCAGCAGGTACAACTGCTTCCAGGAAGAAGCCACATCTTTGCACATCGAGTCTGACACTGACAATTGTTCTTGACTTCCCCCGCATACTTATTACCAAACTAACAGCCAGTGATACAAAATGGAAGCAGTATAACCTTCAACTGTACAACAACTCACTTTTACCTGTTTCACACCCGCCAACATCCAGCTTTTGTCTTTAATGTGAGTGTGTACCATCGTAAGGGGTACCCCATGTAAGGGGTGTTTATGGTCTCCACCTCCAATTGCCTGTAATGGGAACAGAAGACCTGGGTGAAAATGCTAATATGTGCCACTCTTCAGGTGTGATGTAATGATATTATGTGTTGAAGTTGAGGGCTCTGGCTTGTTAATATTTTTCCATTGGTCTCTGTTCAAGCAGTGCTCAAATGTCATTTAACGCTGAGTTTGAAAGACAGACTGAAATAAAAGACACTAAAAAAGTAGCTGCCATGTCACTAATAACTGAGCCTTGCTGCCAACTGCCTGATTGGTACTGCACATGTGCAACTCGCCACAGAGACGAGAAAAGAAGCGAGATATGTCACTCCTTAGCTACTTCTGTTGTTCAGCATTTTTCAGAATGGGTGTAATCTGGTGAGGTATATGAACTCATGCCTTCTACTGTACCCTGTTCTTCCAGTGCGTTCATGATGACAAACGTGACACGAGGAACAAAAGAAACACAAAGGCAAACTCGCCTCCTGGCAATGTGAAAGCAGTTAATCGGCTAATTTTAGCAGGTTTTCCCGCATTTAAAAACGCTTGTACTTGTGCTTGTAGTGTTACGGTGGGGGTTTTCTTAGGAGATCGAAGGCAGGAAGTCAGGGAGTTAAGGATTTTATTTTGCAATAGAGTTCTCTTTGAGGGAAACATAGATGAGATGAGATGAGATGAGATGAGATGAGATGAGATGGGATGGGTGGGCGGGCGGGCGGGCGGGCGGGCAGGCAGGCAGGCAGGCAGGTACCGTACAGAACGGAACAATCTGGCACCGGAGTAGTGGAGAGACCAGGGTAATATAGCCAGAGGATGATGAGCTGATGAGAGACAGGTGTGCCTCTCCGCTGCTGCAGACACCACTGCCACGCCCACAGACACACACACAGGGAAGGGAGCAGGTGAGGGAGAAGGGAGGTGGAAAAAACACAGAACAACAGAAAAACAACCACTGCGACGACTGCCACAGTAGCACCGTGACATGTAGTCTATTAATGTGGAGTATGAATTAAAGTTGTTTGTGGGTTGTTCAAAGTTACAGTTTGCAAAAAACCCCAAACTTTTAGCTGAAATAAATCCTTTTGTTTCCTAATAAATTGCAATGTTTGGCGACATAAATGGTAATTTCAGCTGTTTTAATTACTCCTGGCTCTATTGGCCGTACCAAGTCTACAAGTCCAATAGTTTTAAATGGTGTCACCCCTAATTACACTTGTTATATATAAAAACATGAATATAAAAACAAGCAAGCAACATTGAACAGGCCCTCGCACCTTCGTTCACATTGGGGTGTACAGCAGTTGTGAATTTGGATGGAAAGTTTCCACCTCAAACATTTCAGAAATTGTGGAACCCTGATGAGAATACAGTGATCGATTCAGATTCTCTCAGTTGTTTGTAGACATTTTCAAATATAGCTACTAGTTTCAATAGAAGGTTTGTGGTAACTAAGTCTTTATTTATGTGGGGATTGTCTCTTTTAAAAGATATTTTATTGCCATAAAATTTGCGGCTGTCTGAATATCTTTTTACTTTCCTCTCTTTCTTAATACCATTCCTTTTTTTGTTGATTGGATTTCATTTTCTGTCTCTTAATAATCTTAGCTTGGTGTTCAATCTGAATGTGACTTTGACTCTACAAAGTGGCTCCAAAAATGACTTTACTCTTTTTAATTTTCGTTAGCGTGTTTCCACCTGATTTCCACCTGTAAATCTTAAAATGTCTCTGCTGACAGTTTATAATCATATGGATTCTGTTATATTGTGTTGTGACTGAGAGCCTGACTCACCGTGCATCATGGAAAGCGAAATTACATCACATAATCACCATCAGTGAATAGCGGACCCTGTCTGGCTCTCACTCATGGAGAGGGGTGCTGTTTACTGGGGGGAAGTTCACCAAAGACTCTCTCCACTGGTGGATCAGAGACAGAACAAAACTGTCCCCCGATTCCGCCTCTGTAACTTTCATACAGACAGCGAGGCGGAACAACGGTGCAATATTCCCGCCTTGAAGATCAGTGTGAATGGGGCTTCTTGAGTAACTGAAAGCAGAGAGTGGTGGTCCAAAAACTTTTAAAAAATCAACACACATCATCTTACTGGTTTCAGGTATACTGTCAAACATTTTGTTGGAGTTTCTTTAAAAAGTAAATGGAATGAAAAAAATATGCAAACAGTACAAATCACAGCAAGATATTTAACATTACTACCGACATACCGTATGATCAGTCTGAACAAAGATCACATCACAAATCACCAATTACCATCTAGAGAATGTCTATGTCCATTTTGGTAATATTTAAAGACAGACTTGTGGAGATATAGACATTCAGCTCTTCAGTTCAGCTCTTTAGGAAATATGCAAGATTTTTAAGGATTTTTTTTTAAGTTTGCTAAATTTTGTAGGGGGTGCTATCAGGCCATTTTACCCAATTCTGAAACTCATTAGATGTTTTCAGGCCAGGACTCTGATCAAGCATGTGAAGTGGGGAAGAGTCAATCATCAATCAATCAAAGTTTTATTGTCATTTAGCTGTACCTGCAAAAGTAGTGCAGCAAAAATGAGATTGCGTTTCTCCGGGACCCCATGACACGAACACAATAAATACACACAATATATTACTATAATAAATTAAAACTAAAAACTATGACTAAGGCTCATGAAGTGCAGTAGTGCGCATGCTCCAGATCAGCAGTTCAGCAATCTAACAGCTTGTGTCAACCATGTACACACAAGTTACAACAATTTCCGATCTACAGTCAAAAGCTTACAGAAAGTGTATATCATGGTAGTTTTCAGTTCTATGATTTCTACAGCTCTCATTTTTCTGTGATTGAATTAGTGGCACACATACTACGTTGTTACTAAAAACATTCATGAAGTTTGCTTCAAATCTAAATTTATTATGGGTCTTCTGAAAATGTTACCAAATCTACTGGTTCAAAAATATATGTACAGCAACTTGAACAATTAATTTTGGTGATTATGGAAAGTTGTGTGAATCTATTCTAATTCATCTGCAATGAATTGGAAGCTGCTGAAAGATAGGTGACAGTGTCCAAAGTCAAGTATGTGAGAGGCTGCCGTGCAACAGAGATGCTCTTGAAACAAACGTGGCACCTTAAAGCTCAACTGAAGTTTTCTGGTGATCACATGCATAAAGAAAAACCCTTCTGGAGGAAAACTCTGTGGTCAGATGAAACAGAAATTTAGTTGTTTGGCCACAGTGACCTGCAATATGTTTGGAGGCCTTTCACCCCAAGAACACCCTACCTACTGAAAAGCAAGGTGGTGGTAGTATTATGTTGTCGGGCTGTTTTGCTGCCTGTGGATCTGGCGCTCTAATGAAAGTAAACAAAATAATGACGAAGGAAGATTATCTCCAAATTATTCAGGAAAACATAAAATCATCAGCCAGAAGATTGGGTCTTCGGTGCAGTTGGGTGTTCCAACAGGACAATGATCCCAAACACACTTCAAAAGTGTTAAAGGAATGGCTAAATCAGGCTAGAATTGTGCCAGGAAGCTAAGAAATTTAGTTGAACTTCACTGATTCTGTCAAGAGGAGTGGTTAAAAATTCAGCCAGATGACTACCAGAGTCTCCTGAATATCTAAAGCACCTAATTGAGGTGAAAATGGCCAAGGGTCATCTAACTAATATTAGAATTACTGTATGTATATTTTTGAGCCAGTAGATTTGGTCACATTTTCAGAAGACCCATGATAAATTTTGATTTAAAGCAAACTTCATGAATGTTTTTTGTGACAAAGTATAATGTGTTCCACTCATTCCAGCACAGAGAGATGAGACCTGTAGAAATCATTGGAACTGAAAACTGCTGTGATATACATGTTCTTTACAAGTGTATGTAAACTTTTGCCTGCGACTGTATGTTTCATGAAATCATCTACTGTATGACTGGTTTTATGTAACAAACATTTTCATATCCACAGAGACACAAATGAAGAGCTTATTGGAGGATCTGGGGTTGGAGCAGCTCTACACAGAGAAGCTGTCGCTGAGCACAATACTTCAGATTGAGGAGAAGACCATCACTGATGAACCTGCCAAGTGTAATTCAGATCTTCCATGGTATTTTCTGAAGAAACTGATGATGGTTAATGTGACAGCTAGGAATGTGAAATGTACATCTGCATGTGAGTCAACCTGTGAGGCTGCATCAGAAAATACAGAGTCAGATTTTGATGATCTGCTTGACAGTGAACATTCAGATGATATGTTGAACCCCCTCGACATAATCACTGCTCTCTTCCTGTGCTCTGATGGTTTTGTACAGCAGGAAATGGCTCTCAAAATGTCCATGTGTCAGTTTTCTGTGCCTCTGCTGCTCCCTGATTGTGACACAAAGCAGTGCACACTCATGCTTTGGGCCATGAGAGACATTGTTAAAAAGCACAGACCTCAGTCGCTTTCAGAATCCAGGGGCTTTATTGAAGACAGAATTGTTGTCTCTGAACTTCCAATGATATCCTTTGTGAGACTGGGTGAGTGCTCCTTGTCCAAGTCAGAGATCCTTAATAAGCTTCTGAGCAATGCTCAGCAGTACCATGACACCTTTGTTCACTCTAACATGGAGTGTGGTGACAGTCCAAGGAGAATATCCAATGGAGTGGCTGAAATTTCTTGGTACCTTCCTTGTGGGAACAAAAACATGGACATTTTCAGTGAGCCAGTAGCTGTAGCTAACCTTCGTGGGGACATTGCTTCATTTGAAACACAATTTTCATTTTTGTGTCTGACATCTGCAGCAGTATTTGTATTCTTTGAAAATGTAGACTCTGAATGTGAGCTGCTTATGAACAAACACCACAAGGCAGAGATCTTCTTGGTGGGAAACCATCAAAGCAGTCGCTTCAGTATGGATGCTCTAAAAAAAGTAGCAACAAAGATGGGCTTGACTAAAAACAACATCATTCTTAAGACTAATCAGAATAATGATGCAGACTTTGTCAAAAAATTGAGGAAAACAATCAGTAATGTAGTTGAGAACCCAAAGATGAAGATGGGCATTGAGCAGATGGCTGACATTGCCCATGAACTGGGAATCTGGGTTGATGAGGACTGTCCAGAGTGCCAGACTGCCAAGACCAATGCTGATGCCATCACTGCAGAAATTCAAGACATCCTGAAATATAAAGAAACTCAGCTACCATTGCAAGGCCAAATATGGAAAGAACTGACTGGTTTAGAGAAGGAAGAGTTTCGGCTTAGAGGAGTTGGGTCTGAAAGCATAGAAAAGTACAAAAGTGATCTTCAAGTACAGAAAGAAAAACTTCGGAAAGAACAGAACTCTTATGACATGTCAAATGCAATGACATGTTTCATCCAAGCAATATCAAGCCCAGGGACAGAGAGATCCTATTTCCTGAAATGGATGCGAATTAACCTCGATAACTTATCTCGAGAAAAACTGTCTGACCTCAGGGAGCGGTACAAAGAAAAATCCAAAAATTCTGAGAACAAAGAGGAAATCAAAGAGATTGACAGACAGCTTTCCAACAGCTCACTGGGGACTGAACACTTCTTCCGTGAAATGGGTCAGATCTATGAAGCTTCACTCTCCCTTCCAGAAACTGACCCATCATGTCAACAGTTACAGCATCTGCCTAAACTATGTGCAGGATTGTTGCTTGATGGATTTCCCCTTGAGCTTGTAGATGGAGATGCATCCAACATACCTCTCAGATGGGTGAGTGATGTTCTCTCTCAGCTCAATGACCTGGTGTCTCCTAAGAACAAGATACTGGTGGTCACAGTTCTTGGAGTTCAGAGCACAGGGAAGTCCACTCTCCTCAACACCATGTTTGGAGTGCAGTTTGCAGTCAGCAGTGGTCGATGCACTCGAGGTGCCTTCATGTTGCTCATCAGAGTCAATGACGATGTTAAAAAAGTTCTCAACTGTGACTTCATGGTGATCATTGACACTGAGGGCTTAAAGTCACCAGAACTCGCACAACTGGACAACAGCTATGAGCACGACAATGAGCTTGCAACACTTGTTGTGGGGCTGAGTGATATCACCATTATCAATATTGCAATGGAGAACTCAACAGAAATGAAAGACATCCTACAAATAGTGGTGCATGCTTTTCTCAGGATGACAGAGGTGGGCAAAAAGCCCAAATGTCAGTTTGTTCACCAGAATGTGTCAGATGTTTCAGCCCATGAGAAGAACTTACGAGACAGGAAACTGCTCTTGCAACAGTTAAACGAGATGACGCGGGCAGCAGCCAAAATGGAAAAGAAAGAGGAGAACAAGAGCTTCACTGATGTGATGGAGTACAGTCCAGACACTGGGAACTGGTACGTTCCTGGTCTCTGGAATGGAAACCCACCAATGGCACCAGTCAATGCAGGGTACAGTGAGGCTGTTTATGAGCTCAAGAAAAACATTATCCAAATGTTAGGAAGTTGTGAGTCGTCTGCTAATAATATCTTGGAGTTTACAGAGTGGGTGAAAAGCCTGTGGAATGCAGTGAAGCATGAAAACTTCATCTTCAGCTTCAGAAACAGCCTGGTGGCTGATGCATACATGAGACTGTGCACAGAATTCAACAAGTGGGAATGGGAATTCAAAAAAGAGATGTACATCTGGGTTACAGAAGCTGAAACAAGAATTTACAACTTTGGCACAGTTGCTGGAAAATCTGAGACATCAGACATGTCAGATTTTCTCACTCATTTAAAAAGTAAAGCTTGCACTGAGCTGTCCAAATGGGAAACAAAGACTCTTGAAAAGCTGGCAAAATACTTCAAGCAAACAGACGGTCACGTCTATCTAGTTGAAGGATACAGAGAAGACTTTGCAAACAGTGCAAAGAGCCTTCGACGAGAAATGGAGAACTCTGTAATCAATCAGCTCACAGCAGCAGCTGACATCAGACAGGGAATGAAAGAAATTGACAGAATCAAGGAGAATCACACAAAACAGATAGAGGAGAGAGTATGTGCATTGATTGAAGAATGTCGGCAAAAAAAAGTCAAGATGACAGACAAAGAGCTGGATGAAAAATTTGATAAGATGTGGAATAAAACACTGAATGAACTATCATTTCCGGAGCAAAAGGTCACAGATGTCATCGCAAGAGTGACCTCTGACTTGAGAACAAATCTATCACACAGGGGCGGTGGTGCATCTAAACTGTTGTGTCAAAAAAGGCTGCAAGATTGTGGACAGGGGCCTTTCAAATATACTGTGGAAGGATTTATCAAGCAGTTTAAACACGGAGTCAGCAAACTCTTTAATGTTGAAGATCAAGTAATGGCTTTACAAAATCTAGCTGATCGCATCATCACGGACTGCACAGAGTTTGTGACTGACAAAGTGAAAAGAAAAAACAATTATCACGACACTTACATCCAGGAGATCCTACACATGATTGATGAGAAGCTGATAAACAATCAGAATGTGAAGATAGAGATCAAGTTTGAAGTTCCTCTCAAACAGCACATCTGTGGATTTGCAGCCAGACAGTTTCAGAAAATGCATGAAGATTTCCTGTGTGAGAATGATCCCTACAGATGTCTGAATCAAAACAAAAAAAAGTTTTGTGATGATTTTAAAGATGTGTTCCATGAACGAGACCAGTGCCAGAAGAAAGCAGAAGAATTCACAGAACGCTGCTTGAGGCCTGCAGTGGAAGACTTTATCAACCGCTCCTTGGGTCCTGATATCATTGGTGAAATGAAGACAAAGTTCAAGTTCAGCACACGAATGTTCTTCCAGTATTCAATTTTACTGGATTTGCTCTCAAAGCAGAACTTTATGAAGTATCAGAGGTACATTCGCTCATATGAGAGTTATGCCAACAAATGGGTTCTTGAATGCATCTTGAAACATTTCTCAAATGGGTCTAAACTGTTTGAGTTTGAAGATCAACATCTCCAGTCAAGAATCAACAGCATAAATATTGCTATCAACAAAGCTAAAACAGAAAAGAGTGGCAACCTGAAGACATTTGTTGAGAATGTCTGTCAGAAACTTGGTGATAAACTGGTCATTTCCCAGGATGCTCTTGGTGCTTTCATGATCCTGAACAATGCTGACCAGGAACAGTTTGCTCACTGGCTCACTGTGTGTGTGAAGGACATGGGACAAGCTCTTAGAGAGAAATTCAAAGAAACAAGCATCCAAATGAAACTAGAATCTCTTCATGTGAATCCTCAGAACGAGCTTTTTTCAGAAATGATCGGCTGTGGCAAACAGTGTCCATTCTGCAAAGCACCTTGTGAGGCAGGAGGAAGAGAACATACAGAGCACCACACTTCACTACATCGACCAAAGGGTCTGGGTGAAACTACCTGGCATGGAACAGAAAACCTTGTCATTGACATTTGCTCTTCTTCGGTGGTCAGTGACACGCATTTTCGCTGCAATGCCACAAATGGTGAATGGCACCCTTACAAGCTTTACACAGAAATTTTCCCAGACTGGAAAATTGCTCCAGATGCAAGCCTTCAGGCATCAGACTACTGGAAATATGTGCTGGCAAAGTTTAATGACAAGTTTGCAGAAGCATATTATGCAAAGCCTGCTGATATTCCAGTAATTTGGGAAAATATCACATACGAGCAGGCAGAGGAGAGTCTGAAAAAGACATTCAACATCAAATGAGAGTACTAACATTCCTCACATGTACAAAGGTATTCATCTACCTTTCATAGATATTTAGAAGAGTAGAGAATCAGAAACAGTCACATACTGTATATAAGATGACAAGGTTGAAGATATTGTAAGTACAAGCAGACATTTGGCCACTATGGCTTACAATGTGGATATAAGAGAAATTCTAATATACAATAGTTCTCACCTTTCACTGAGATTGCAACAACCATAGTAGATAATAATAATCTGCTTTCACTGTATGTTAAGGTTGACCTCATCAATATTTTAAGAGCTTTTTCTGTACTTGGAGTTTATGTAATAGTTAGGAACATACTAAATATTTCCAGTTTGATCTGAGTCTGAATTTGTTACCTTTGTGTGAAAGGCAACAAAATGACAGAAGCAAGTTTGTTTTTCTTTTTTCAAATATCTGATATGTTTACTGTTATTGTTTATTTCTGTGAATTATCTGATGTCAAATATTTATATTTACATTTACAGTCCTTTTTTTAAGTCACTCAGTCTTCACGTGGTATTGTCATAAAAGGACAGGAAGTTTTTGTCATAAAGGGTGATTTACGTTTTTTTTTCTGTGACGTATCTGATTTCAAATAATTACTTTCTTTTATTCATCACTCGGTTTGCATGTGGTATTAATTATTAGAACTTAAAAAAACATGGTATGGGACGTATCTGATGCAAAATATTTCAATGTGTTAAACGATCATTCAGTCAACATGTAGCTTTCACATGACAGGGTCAGGGTTAGTTTGTAGTGGGTTAAGATTAAGGTTAGTTTGTTCCTTATCTAATACAAGGTACAAGATAGATTTGTCATGTTTTAAACAGCATTTAATGAATGATTTTCCTAAATCTGAATTCAGAATCTCTTTGTTTTTGTTTCTGTGAAGTATCTGATTCTGAATATTTACATTTTTTAAAGAATTAAAATGTCACTCATTCTCTATGTGATAGTTAACATGTATACGTTACTCACTCCTGTTAACTGATTCAATAAAGAGACAAAATTGTCAGACTGGCTATGAATGTCTTTAATGTTTCCCAGATCAGAATCACAGCATACAGTGTATAATAACTTCTAAAGTAAACAGAAATATCATCACCTCATTCATTTATATAGTTTTACTATACTTTTTTTAAAAAAAACATCTTTTTTAAAATCCATTATTTAACATTTTTCTTCATCTCAAGTCTTGGGTTTCTGAATTCAACAAAGAATGTAAAAACAAGACAACAGGTGCAACTTTGCAATGGAGACCAAGCTGAAGGTTTATGTTGAGTGTGTCACTGTCTTCATGTGTGTTTGCCACTGTGGGATGTTAACCATGTACTTCCATTCACCACTGACCTGACACAGGATCTCTAAATACTGCACCTGTTGTCTTTTGTTGTCACAAAAAAGCATTTCATTCATTCCCTCAAAAAAAAAAGAAAAGAAAAAAGGAAAACAAACAAGAAACTGAATATTTACAAATATTTTGTCTGTTTGATTCTTACACTTAAAAATGTACAGTTTTGATCCTCTTCCAGATGTTCTGTCTGTCTCTGTCCTGCCACCCAGTTTGGTATTTTTCTTCACACATCCATTTTCCTCAGAGTGGGCAGACCGCAGTGAATCTGTCACAATAGCGCCCTCCAGTGTTAGCTTATAAAATAGACAAGGAAAAAGAACAGAGCAAACTAAATACCTTTGTTTCTGTTCTCACCTCCAGTGGTGTCATTGTAGCTGTGTTGTGGTGAGGTTTACTTCACAAGCCCTCACTGCCCCCTTACCTTCAGGAGTGAGTACAAAAGGGTTCACATGGATCTGATCAGACATGTCAGATCATCCGTAGCAAGGTGTCCTCCTGGCAAACATTGTGGGTAGAAAGATGGCCGTGCCTTTTAATGTCCTTATTTACTAGAGATCAGTTCATCCTCCCTTTTGATTTCTACATTTAAGGCTGTGAGTCTTTCCACTCTCTTCCCAGAGTCTCATTTCCACAGTGCGCACCTGTTCTTGTGCTGCTGTCCATCATCTGGTCCACAGCATTTATCCACCTGCAGCACAACCAAGTCAGTTGTTTTGTGTTTTACATTGTGCACGTCTCCCTTCCAGTGGGAAGTGCTACATCACATCACTGTGAGGTCGACATGGCTGCTTCTAGCCTGCTATATTAGCGTGGGCTGGTAGAAATAATAGGTGGGCAACTTTGGCGGTGTTGCTTACTTCTAAACTGAAGCTGTGTGAATCTGTGCCATGAAGCGTGTTTGACATAGCCAGGATGTGTCTCTGGCTGTGTCCAAATTCAGGGGCTGCATCCTTCAAGGACGCGGCCTTTGCGGCCCACGGAGGCCGGGTCCGTCGGAGAGACCTTGAAGGCCGCGTCCACCGTTGTTACATGGGACGGTCCAGCCTTCGGAGTATTTCCTGGTTGTGTCACCAGGTTACATTAAAGTCTGTTTTGGTTCAAATCTATCAAACGTGTACAGTTATTTGTGTGTGTACAATGTGTCAAATCTAAATTGAATTAACATTACAAAATAAACATTAACCCATTGGTGAATAACAGCTATATTTAACCATAGCAGTACCAGCGTCACGTATTTTAACTGAAAGTTGAAATTTGGAAGTTTTATAGTCCCTTGAAGTTTAACATATCTGGCGTTGGATGTTCAAATGAGTAAAAACCGAGTATAAACCCATGACTTAAATTTGAATGTCATGTCTGCGCCACTTGATGTCGCCATTTTCTCTTGCTTCCTCTTCTGTTTCGGGACTGAGCAGCGGTGCGCAAAGGATCTTGGGATATAGCAGGCCGCGAAGGATAGTAGCGGTGCGTCCCATAGACATATGATATCAGACCCTGGTAAATCTAAACCTCTAGTTTTAAGCAGGATTGAGTTATTTTCAGAAATTTCTGGGTACAGAATTAATTGTCACAAGTCGGAGGCCATTCCTGTCTCTAGAACATGTTTTTCATCAGTTGTTTCTGCTTTCCAATTCCAGTAGATTCCAGAGGGAGTGAAGTACTTGGGGATGAAATTGAGTGCAGATTTAGGGAATATAGTTGAAATTAACATGCAACCTACATGCACCAATCAGGACAGGTGGAAAATGATAAATCTTACCCTGTGGGGCAAAATAAATACCATTAAGATGGCGATAGTCCCTTAATTTAATTACATATCAACGATGTTATCACTTAATATACCCAACAAGATATTTCAATAATATAATCTAATTGGGAATTGAAAACATTGGGCACAATATGATTCTTACTTGGATTGGATACAAATAGAGAAATCTATTACAGCCCCTTTGAAACCCTCTGAAGTCCTTTCACAGGTGAGACAAATAGATGGAGAAATAAACCCCTTATTAAAGCACATCCAGTGGGTATGGTCCCAGGTGCATAAAAGGATGGAAAATCTCAATAAAGACAAGTTTATTCTTCTATATGGAATAACACTCAGGTACGGATAGGGAAACATTCATTTAATTGGAGTAGTTGGCAGGGGAGCACTATATGTGTGATTAATGATTTGTATAGAGATGACACATTTAAGACATATCAGGAGCTAGTTGACCAGTATGACTTGGAAGTGAAGGGAGAATTCTGGAAATACCTACAGCTAAGGAGCCTGTTCCAACTTAACAGGGTTTAAAGAACCAAATATGATACAGAAGCTCTTTGACATAATGCACAGTGCTTCATTGTTCTACAAAACCATTATTAATACACAAAGTGATGAGTGTGAAAACGGACTTAAGACACGATATTGGAGAGGGGACATGACAGGATATAATATCCAGTACTGGCTGGGCCATGAGAGATATTAGAAGTAAATTAACACACTACTACATGATAGAAATAGTGGAAATGTAAGGATACAGTGGGCACATGCTATGTGGGAATGCCCTGTGGTTATTCCCTTTTGGAGATTGGAGCTGGTGAAACTGGGTAAATGGGTAGAACAGCCATTGCC
Source organism: Pagrus major (assembly GCF_040436345.1). Lineage (NCBI taxonomy): Eukaryota > Metazoa > Chordata > Actinopteri > Spariformes > Sparidae > Pagrus > Pagrus major. The sequence goes on along the minus strand of NC_133224.1, from coordinate 19,997,447 downwards.
ACACTCCCCTCAGTTATGTCTTCTAAACATCTCTGCCACCAGGTGTCATTAAAGCTCAGTTTGGTTTGTTGGTAAGTTCTGCAGTAACTTACAAACAAACCAAACTGAGCTTTAATGACAAGAGTTGTTTTAATTAACTGGAAAAATACAAAAACCGCAGAATTCACTGAATGAATTAGACTAATGACAGAAGCTGCCTCTCCTGAATACTTATTGGCTCCAATCAATTCTACAAAAGGGACATTTTCTGAAGTCCGGGACAACTTCTTTCTATTTATTAAGGGCTCGTGACAAAGTGGGTGCATCTGTGAAATGTTTACATTGTCATTATAGACCGTCTTTCTGTTCTTGTTTGTTTGCTGTTTAAGTCACATGTCTGTGAGTAGAATATTTAATTGAAAGACAATCAATAAACATTTGAATGACAAAAAGTGTGCTCATATTAACAGGCATGTACAGTATTTCATATGCTTTGGAAACGAGATTATAACTGCTGACTTCTCTTTGGGTAGATCCCATCTCACCTAAATAGTTTCCACGTTTCCTTCACTTGCATCTTTTCCTTGCGTCGTAGTCCCACCGAGGATCCGTGGAGATACGCGAGGAAACCACGAGAGGAGAATCCGAGGGAATCTGTTTTAAGAGAAATGAAACCACCTTTCCTCTGCAGCGTCACGTGAAGCGACACCCGTTTCTGATGACGGCTGCAGCTGATCACAGCTGGATCAGCTGTCCGTCGGCTTTAACAGCTGTAGAGACGTCACATGAATTGATGCCAAAATTGCCATTATCTTTACTTTTTTAAAATTATACCACAGAACTCCGCGTGTCGCGTGCGTAATTGCGCACAGCTCTGTTCACGGAGTTTCTTATAGTGCAGGTAATGTAATGGTTTCCTCATTAATGAGATGTATTATTTCAGCCACCAACAGTCCATCTGATACTAATCACAATGTTTAGTTTTATGACCTGGACCGCCCAAACACATATTTTCCGTGGTGTCCATGGATATACCTGTGATCCGCGATGTTTTAAGGATGTTTGTACATGTTTTCTTTCCTGTTGTTTGTGTGTTTTGTCCCGTCACTATATAATTTGCTCTTTAAATACAAAATATTATTCTTGGATCAAGAAAGGATAGATGGAAACACAACAAGGGGGAGTCTGTCCATTTCATTCATTATATTTGTCTTGTTCAAATCAGTGGAGTTAACAAGCTTCTGCAGTTCAGATGCTGATTACAAGCTGCTGTCACAGACCTTACTGGTCTTAATGTCATTCAAGCCAAGAGAGTCTGGCTGCAGACCTCCAGTGTGGGGTCGCTTCCGGTGCAGCCTCCAGTCTCAGGCCGGGAAGTGCATGCAAGAAACTTCAAAATAAAAACATCAACATTACTGCATTAACATTAATTCTGTCAATAGGGCATACACTTCGTCCATGTAGCTTAGCGACGTCAGTTCATAGAAAAACATTCAGCTTGTTGATTAGACAGTTGGAGCCTAAAGCCTCTCTTCCTGACTTTATCAGGCGCCGATTGTAAAGTTGCGCATGCTAAAATAAACAGCAACTTTTCCACACATTTAGCACCAAACCCCATTAAAAAAACGTATGTGAATTTTTTAATATTGCTTTTGACATATAACATTTATATTTATATTTAACATTTATATTTATATTTAACATTTATATTTAAATGTAACATTTAGATTTAGATTTAACATTTAGATTTAGATTTAACATTTAGATTTAGATTTAACATTTAGATTTAAATTTAACATTTAGATTTAATATTTAACATTTAGATTTAAATTTAACATTTAGATTTAACATTTAGATTTATATTTATCATTTAAATTTAACATTTATATTTAACATTTATATTTAAATGTAACATTTAGATTTAAATTTAACATTTAGATTTAGATTTAACATTTAGATTTAAATTTAACATTTAGATTTAATATTTAACATTTAGATTTAAATTTAACATTTAGATTTAACATTGACATTATATTTTTACAAGAGAAGTAAATATCACAAAGTTCACAAATATTGCTGTAAATCTGGTCAAAAGTAACATTTTAAAATTAACATGTTTTTTAAATGTGTTTTTTTGCTAAATGTGTGGAAAAGTTGCTGTTTATTTTAGCATGCGCAACTTTACAATCGGCCCCCCATACACACATAATTGACCTTTGAAGAGTGTAACAGTAGTTTAGTACAAACATCTGAATTTAATATGGAAAATGTATTTCATGACACAAGAAGCTTATGTGTCTGCTTGTACTGTAAAGCTGAAGATCTTTTGAAGAGATGAGGCTGTATATTTTAACTATGCAAGCAATCTCAGCGCACATGTGGAGGGCAGGAGTAGTTACTTAAAACCATATCAACATATAAACATAATTAGCCTCTGCTTTTTATATTTTATGTACAATATTTATCATGTTAAATACATTATTTTACTGTGTGCTATTTTTGTATATGGTTTCACCTAACTCTTATACATAATATACCTGAAGGTCTTTAGAAGACATATAGGCCAATCACATTTTTTACTATGCTTAAATATATTACAATGTCGGCATACGTGAAGGGCAAGAATAGTTAAAACTATTCATTATCTTAAAATGCATTAACTTACCTGTTTTCTTCATGTTGTAATCAACGTAAATTATTTGGTGCTTGATTAAAAAACCACACATTAACTGACAAAATGATCAAACAATCAGTTGCCCTTTATTCAGCACAGCAACAACAGTAGTGCCCTACAAGGCCATCAATCATCAATTTGACATTGGCAGTATGTCAAGTAGCCTTGTTTATCACTCATCTCCTCACAAAATGTCCACATGTCTTCAATTTTGGAGAGCAGAAATTTGAACGCCTCCAAGATGCCTTCCCTTTCCTGGTCATCCATGTCCGCACTCCTCCTCAACCCAAAGTCTGGCATATTGCTGTGCAGCCTCGCCCAGTGGACATCAACAACATCTTAAGACCTATGCCTGTGCTAAACTCTTAACTAAAAAAGTTGAACAAAGCTGAACACACAGTTATATATAAACAGTTAGCTTACGTTATCCGCAGAAAAAAAGCCAATGCTACCATAAAACTTTAGGAGCTAACGCTAGACACCGTTGACGTAACTAACTTTAAAACAACAAACAGCCCATCCACATTTGTAACATTCAGTAATTTGCGTGCTTTAGATTTACACATACTGATAATGATGTATGCCTATTAAAACGGCAAGCATATGCAAGACCCGTGCATTCAGAACTTTTTTGGATAAATAAAATCAGTCACTTACTGATGTCACGACGGTAATAAAAAGCCGAAAATACCCGAGCTAAAAAAGTTATTTTTTCCGGTCCTGAGAATGGAGCTGGCCGGACACTAGAGCTGGCCGGACACTGGAGGCTGCACCGGAAGCGACCCCACACTAAAGGTCCAGCCCCGCGGAGCAGAAGAATGTCAGAGAGGAAGAGGAGCCGTGTGGCTGTGTTTTCAGGCCGAAAATGAAACAACTGCAGGCTGTATAATTTGTAAAAAGGCTGTAAGATACAGTGGTAACACAACAAATTTATACAGGCAAATGAAAAATCACGCGAAAGAAAACAAAAAAGAAAATAATTTGTTTTAAATGTGTTATAACATTTGTTGTGGAATGATAATTGTGTACACTTCGTTTATTTAAGAAAAAAATCCAGAAAAGAAGTACAATGAACGGAGCAATATTATTTAATTATTGTGTTGTAGTTTCTGAACACTATAAAATAATTTGTTTTAATTTGTTCTCGAGTGATAATTTTGTGCACTTTGTTTATTCAAGAAACAAATCCAGACATGACAATATATGGGGAAAAATTGTTTTGTTACTGTTCTATTGTTTCTGAACAAAAACTTTTGTTATGATAATGAAGTATTTTCTATTTACCTATAAACTTTACCCAAATTCTGTCCTGGGTTTTAACTAATTAATAATCCAAAGGAAAATCACAAAAACACTTAAAAGTCATGAAAATTCATTCAGATTTAGCAATTTGATGATGCATCCACCTTTATTATTTAAAAAGTATTGGTATCAGCATCGGCGATACTGGCCCTGTATTTACTTGGTATCGGATCAATACCAAATCATGCAGTCTGGCACACCACTACTGTGTTGTATAATGACGATGAAATGACCTTTTACCCATCAGCTAATTTTCTATGACTTAATGTCCTGTGTACAGCACTTTATTAGTGTATTGTCTTCAATTTCTCTAAATTCTCAGCTTTGGTACATCTGGCTTGGTATATAGAACAGTACCAACACTCCTTGGAATCCTGCCAGGTCAGGCAAAGGGGACAAAATGCACAAAACTATTGGGATGAGGAAGGATTGACTGAAAATCTTCCCCCTATCTCAATATTTTCACACAATACATCTATGAGAAACATCTCCTATTAAAGAGCTGGTAAATAGACCTTCATATTGTTTCAAAAAATTGCAAACCACTAAAACATGCGCTCCCCATGGGCTGTTTCATGACCCTCCTTTTAGCAAAGGGGTGGTAGCATGGCCAGTTTAGCTTTATTGGAAATCACATGATGGATTTCTTGGAAAACAAAACAGAAAGTAACTTTGCAGAATAAAAGGAGACGCCTGCAACAGGCTCTTGTATTGGGCAGAACTTTATCGTCAGGACAAATACCTTTAATGTATACTGCGTAGAAGAAGAAGAAGAAGAAGAAGAAGAAGAAGAAGAAGAAGAAGAAGAAGAAGAAGAAGAAAAAGAAACTCCAGGATTCTTACAATGGATGAATCTCTCCTACAAAGGTAGGTTATAATTTATTACATCTGTAATGTACTTTTCAAATGTAGGCTTTCCATACACTAAAACAGAAATATGACTCAGCACATTTTATATGCCGTTAAATCTCCCATAGTGGGTTGATTACAGTAATTCTTTTTGTTTTGGTCAAAATTGTAGTCTGGCAGGCTGCAGAGTGCAGTTAACTGTGTGATTTTTGTGTAAAGGGTTGTTTCTTGTTACTTTCAGGGAGAGCAAGTTTGAATAATCTGGACCACGTGTGAGGTGCCTGAGTGTCCCCACAATGGAGAGCTCTGATGAGGAGGTAAACAGTTATAAAATATAATATAATAATATAATAAAATATATTATTATAATTTTCAGCTATTGTGAAAGGGTTATGATGCCTATATTGTCTATATTACACTGCCATTATTTCTCATTTAATAAGGACTTCCATGGTGCACCTGATTCCTTCTCTGAGCCATGCTGTGAGGAAGGAACAGATGCTTCACCAACACCACAGTCTGACTGTAAGTGTGTCAATAACTGATCCAATTTAATGACTAAGTACATGCAGTAGTGTGGAGATACTGACATTGATTGCTCTTCTCTTTTGACAGATGTCCCTCCACCAGAAATAACAGTTCTCAGTGTTGGTCAGGAGACTGTTTCCTTTGGTATATCACTCACTGATGACTCTGTTAAGTATACACTGGAATTAGACTACTCCTGCGACACACAGAGAGACAGTTTGATCAGAGACGACTCCAGCACTGTGGAGGTTGAGGGACTGATTCCTGGGACTGAGTATACTTTCAGCATCACAAGGATTGCAGACAATGGAAATCGAAGCAAAGCAACCTCGCTGTCTGTCTTCACAGGTAAATCTGAAAAACAAATGAATACAAGAAAAATCAAACAGAGCTAAAACTACAAAGTGTTGTCTGAATGGTCTTTGTACTCAACATATGCACATGTACTTCTTACTAAGAGGTTAGCTCTGAATTTATGTTATGAAGGTTAATTTCAGAATAAAGAGGTGGTAAAATGTTCTTCAAAGTGCATGAAGTGATCATATGTGTCATTGTCTTTTACCACACCTCTTGTGCTTGGCAGTCAAACTGCACCTCAAAGTGCAGGCAAACTCTGACAGAACATGAATTATCAGTTATAGTGAAACTATGGCATTATTCCCACAGAGCCCAGCCGTCCTGTGCAGATTGCAGTCTATCAGCTCAGCAGTGAGTCACTCTCTCTGCGATGGGATCCCCCTGCTGGTGATGTGGAGAGTTACATTGTAACGTGTTGCCATGAGGGAGAAATTGTGCAAGAGAAGACAACGGACACAAACAACCTGACTCTCAGCAACCTGAGTCCAGGGGTGTGTTACTCTCTGCAGGTTTCTGCACAATTTAGGAATGGAAGAAGAAGCAAGCCAGCTGTAACATCTGCCAACACAAGTAAGTTAAAGGAAATCACAAGTGCATTAAAAATGAAGAATTATTTTTCAAAATAAATTCAGGAAAAAGACTCGCGCACACTGTCCATTTCACTTGCAATTCAGTTTATTAATAGACCTTCATCGGGTTAAGAGATTATCTTTTTTTCTAGGCAGTTTCTACAATACATTTTCTTTGAAGCTGTAACCTACTTTTGTATTATATTTATACTGTTATATTATTTGTATTGTGTACATACGTGCATTGATTGATATATGAACTTTACCTGTTAGGATGTTTTTAAAAAAAAAAAAAACTTTTGTCATTCAGTAGCGTAGATTTGTTAGTCCAGGTGTGTTTGATGGCATATTGAGGCACGTCTTTCTGCGGTGAGGCCTGATTGGGCCACGCGAATCCACAACCCTACTTAAGACAGCCTCCCCCATTGTCTTGTAAGACAACCTGATGAAGGTCTAAGAACCGAAACGTTGTTATTAGACTTAATTGCAAGTGAAGTGGACAGTGTGCGCAAGTCTTTTTCCTGATTTTGTCGGCCCTCGGTCTTCTCCTAAGCACCTGTTGACCTTAAGGTGTGCAAAAGCTGCACTTTAAAAATAAATCCAGTTGGCTTTCTTCGTAAACCACTGGGTGTAGAGGTCCTCCATGGATGGTGGCTGGTGAGGTGCTGTGCAGATTTCACCAACCTCTGTAGAGCCTTACTGTTGAAAGTGGTGCAACTGCAAAACCAGGTGATGAAGCAGCCAGTCAGGATAATGTTAGTGGTGCCCCTATAGAAGTTGGAGAGTATGTTGGATTCCATTTTGAACCTCCTCAGTCTGCGGAGGGAGAAGAGCCGTTGTCTTGCTGTCTTTGTGTTAGTGTTGATGTGATTGGTCCAGGTCAGATCCTCACTATTGTGAAACCAAAGGAACCTGAAGCTGCTGACTCTCTTTACCATCTCCCATTGAAGGTGACGAGAGCATGTACAACTCCCCGTCATTTTCTGTAGTCCACAATCAACCTCTCTGTTTTGCTGATGTTAAGATGGAGGTTATCAGGGGGCATCAAGAGTTCAGGGCTCAGAGTGATTCATGATGGTGGATTTAGTGATAATGGACAGTAGCTGCTCAGGCAGAGGGATCTAGTCTTTTTAGGGACAGGGACACTGGTGTTTTTTTTTAAAGGTGTGGACAACAAACAGGAGCAGTCACAGGTTGGAAATGACTGTGAAGCCATCCACTATCACACAAATTAGGGTTTGTGCAAGAAAAATGTTTAACTCACTTTGGAATGGATGATGGCATGACTTGTAATCTTATTTATGACACAATTACTTCCATGTAGTGATGGCAAAAAAGTTAACAAGCAATTTTTTTCTACTGATATTTTTGGGAGTTCAAAATGTACCAGGTCTACACTGGTACATACTGCTTCCAGGAAACAGCCACAGCTTGGCAAGCTGAGTCTGACATTAACAAAGGTTCTCGTCCTCTCTTGCATTCTCATTACCAAAGAAACTGCCAGAGATGTAAACAGAAGATTTCCAATTCATATCCGTGATTTGTTCTACCCCTACTTAACTGTATCACAATATCAGTTATAATACTGTGTGACAAGTTCAAGTTCCAAGTTCAGCAAATGGCTGATCCAAGTTAATGCTTATTAAGACATGCTATAATGTGGAGATATATTGAGATGCACTTCTCTTTTGACAGATGTCCCTCCACCAGAAATAACAGTTCTCAGTGTTGGTCAGGAGACTGTTTCCTTTGGTATACCACTCACCGATGACTCTGTTAAGTATACACTGGAATTAGACTACTCCTGCGACACACAGAGAGGCAGTTTGATCAGAGACGACTCCAGCACTGTGGAGGTTGAGGGACTGATTCCTGGGACTGAGTATACTTTCAGCATCACAAGGATTGCAGACAATGGAAATCGTAGCACAGGAACCTCGCTGTCTGTCTTCACAGGTAAATCTGAAAAACAAATGAATACAAGAAAAATCAAACAGAGCTAAAACTACAATGTGTTGTCTGAATGGTCTTTGTACTCAACATATGCACATGTACTTCTTACTAAGAGGTTAGCTCTGAATTTATGTTATGAAGGTTAATTTCAGAATAAAGAGGTGGTAAAATGTTCTTCAAAGTGCATGAAGTGATCATATGTGTCATTGTCTTTTACCACACCTCTTGTGCTTGGCAGTCAAACTGCACCTCAAAGTGCAGGCAAACTCTGACAGAACATGAATTATCAGTTATAGCGAAACTATTACATTATTCCCACAGAGCCCAGCCGTCCTGTGCAGATTGCAGTCTATCAGCTCAGCAGTGAGTCACTCTCTCTGCGATGGGATCCCCCTGCTGGTGATGTGGAGAGTTACATTGTAACGTGTTGCCATGAGGGAGAAATTGTGCAAGAGAAGACAACTGACACAAACAACCTGACTCTCAGCAACCTGAGTCCAGGGGTGTGTTACTCTCTGCAGGTTTCTGCACAATTTAGGAATGGAAGAAGAAGCAAGCCAGCTGTAACATCTGCCAACACAAGTAAGTTAAAGGAAATCACAAGTGCATTCAAAATGAAGAATTATTTTTCAAAATAAATTCAGGAAAAAGACTCGCGCACACTGTCCACTTCACTTTCAATTCAGTTTATTAATAGACCTTCATCGGGTTAAGAGATTATCTTTTTTTCTAGGCAGTTTCTACAATACATTTTCTTTGAAGCTGTAACCTACTTTTGTATTATATTTATACTGTTATATTATTTGTATTGTGTACATACGTGCATTGATTGATATATGAACTTTACCTGTTAGGATGTTTTTAAAAAAAAAAAAAACTTTTGTCATTCAGTAGCGTAGATTTGTTAGTCCAGGTGTGTTTGATGGCATATTGAGGCACGTCTTTCTGCGGTGAGGCCTGATTGGGCCACGCGAATCCACAACCCTACTTAAGACAGCCTCCCCCATTGTCTTGTAAGACAACCTGATGAAGGTCTAAGAACCGAAACGTTGTTATTAGACTTAATTGCAAGTGAAGTGGACAGTGTGCGCAAGTCTTTTTCCTGATTTTGTCGGCCCTCGGTCTTCTCCTAAGCACCTGTTGACCTTAAGGTGTGCAAAAGCTGCACTTTAAAAATAAATCCAGTTGGCTTTCTTCGTAAACCACTGGGTGTAGAGGTCCTCCATGGATGGTGGCTGGTGAGGTGCTGTGCAGATCTCACCAACCTCTGTAGAGCCTTACTGTTGAAAGTGGTGCAACTGCAAAACCAGGTGATGAAGCAGCCAGTCAGGATAATGTTAGTGGTGCCCCTATAGAAGTTGGAGAGTATGTTGGATTCCATTTTGAACCTCCTCAGTCTGCGGAGGGAGAAGAGCCATTGTCTTGCTGTCTTTGTGTTAGTGTTGATGTGATTGGTCCAGGTCAGATCCTCACTATTGTGAAACCAAAGGAACCTGAAGCTGCTGACTCTCTTTACCATCTCCCATTGAAGGTGACGAGAGCATGTACAACTCCCCGTCATTTTCTGTAGTCCACAATCAACCTCTCTGTTTTGCTGATGTTAAGATGGAGGTTATCAGGGGGCATCAAGAGTTCAGGGCTCAGAGTGATTCATGATGGTGGATTTAGTGATAATGGACAGTAGCTGCTCAGGCAGAGGGATCTAGTCTTTTTAGGGACAGGGACACTGTTGTTTTTTTTTTAAAGGTGTGGACTACAAACAGGAGCAGTCACAGGTTGGAAATGACTGTGAAGCCATCCACTATCACACAAATTAGGGTTTGTGCAAGAAAAATGTTTAACTCACTTTGGAATGGATGATGGCATGACTTGTAATCTTATTTATGACACAATTACTTCCATGTAGTGATGGCAAAAAAGTTAACAAGCAATTTTTTTCTACTGATATTTTTGGGAGTTCAAAATGTACCAGGTCTACACTGGTACATACTGCTTCCAGGAAACAGCCACAGCTTGGCAAGCTGAGTCTGACATTAACAAAGGTTCTCGTCCTCTCTTGCATTCTCATTACCAAAGAAACTGCCAGAGATGTAAACAGAAGATTTCCAATTCATATCCGTGATTTGTTCTACCCCTACTTAACTGTATCACAATATCAGTTATAATACTGTGTGACAAGTTCAAGTTCCAAGTTCAGCAAATGGCTGATCCAAGTTAATGCTTATTAAGACATGCTATAATGTGGAGATATATTGAGATGCACTTCTCTTTTGACAGATGTCCCTCCACCAGAAATAACAGTTCTCAGTGTTGGTCAGGAGACTGTTTCCTTTGGTATACCACTCACTGATGACTCTGTTAAGTATACACTGGAATTAGACTACTCCTGCGACACACAGAGAGGCAGTTTGATCAGAGACGACTCCAGCACTGTGGAGGTTGAGGGACTGATTCCTGGGACTGAGTATACTTTCAGCATCACAAGGATTGCAGACAATGGAAATCGTAGCACAGGAACCTCGCTGTCTGTCTTCACAGGTAAATCTGAAAAACAAATGAATACAAGAAAAATCAAACAGAGCTAAAACTACAAAGTGTTGTCTGAATGGTCTTTGTACTCAACATATGCACATGTACTTCTTACTAAGAGGTTAGCTCTGAATTTATGTTATGAAGGTTAATTTCAGAATAAAGAGGTGGTAAAATGTTCTTCAAAGTGCATGAAGTGATCATATGTGTCATTGTCTTTTACCACACCTCTTGTGCTTGGCAGTCAAACTGCACCTCAAAGTGCAGGCAAACTCTGACAGAACATGAATTATCAGTTATAGTGAAACTATGGCATTATTCCCACAGAGCCCAGCCCTCCTGTGCAGATTGCAGTCTATCAGCTCAGCAGTGAGTCACTCTCTCTGCGATGGGATCCCCCTGCTGGTGATGTGGAGAGTTACATTGTAACGTGTTACCATGAGGGAGAAATTGTGCAAGAGAAGACAACGGACACAAACAACCTGACTCTCAGCGGCCTGAGTCCAGGGGTGTGTTACTCTCTGCAGGTTTCTGCACAATTTAGGAATGGAAGAAGAAGCAAGCCAGCTGTAACATCTGCCAACACAAGTAAGTTAAAGGAAATCACAAGTGCATTAAAAATGAAGAATTATTTTTCAAAATAAATTCAGGAAAAAGACTCGCGCACACTGTCCACTTCACTTTCAATTCAGTTCATTAATAGACCTTCATCGGGTTAAGAGATTATCTTTTTTTCTAGGCAGTTTCTACAATACATTTTCTTTGAAGCTGTAACCTACTTTTGTATTATATTTATACTGTTATATTATTTGTATTGTGTACATACGTGCATTGATTGATATATGAACTTTACCTGTTAGGATGTTTTTAAAAAAAAAAAAAACTTTTGTCATTCAGTAGCGTAGATTTGTTAGTCCAGGTGTGTTTGATGGCATATTGAGGCACGTCTTTCTGCGGTGAGGCCTGATTGGGCCACGCGAATCCACAACCCTACTTAAGACAGCCTCCCCCATTGTCTTGTAAGACAACCTGATGAAGGTCTAAGAACCGAAACGTTGTTATTAGACTTAATTGCAAGTGAAGTGGACAGTGTGCGCAAGTCTTTTTCCTGATTTTGTCGGCCCTCGGTCTTCTCCTAAGCACCTGTTGACCTTAAGGTGTGCAAAAGCTGCACTTTAAAAATAAATCCAGTTGGCTTTCTTCGTAAACCACTGGGTGTAGAGGTCCTCCATGGATGGTGGCTGGTGAGGTGCTGTGCAGATTTCACCAACCTCTGTAGAGCCTTACTGTTGAAAGTGGTGCAACTGCAAAACCAGGTGATGAAGCAGCCAGTCAGGATAATGTTAGTGGTGCCCCTATAGAAGTTGGAGAGTATGTTGGATTCCATTTTGAACCTCCTCAGTCTGCGGAGGGAGAAGAGCCATTGTCTTGCTGTCTTTGTGTTAGTGTTGATGTGATTGGTCCAGGTCAGATCCTCACTATTGTGAAACCAAAGGAACCTGAAGCTGCTGACTCTCTTTACCATCTCCCATTGAAGGTGACGGGAGCATGTACAACTCCCCATCATTTTCTGTAGTCCACAATCAACTTCTTTGTTTTGCTGATGTTAAGATGGAGGTTATCAGGGGGCATCAAGAGTTCAGGGCTCAGAGTGATTCATGATGGTGGATTTAGTGATAATGGACAGTAGCTGCTCAGGCAGAGGGATCTAGTCTTTTTAGGGACAGGGACACTGGTGTTTTTTTTTTAAAGGTGTGGACTACAAACAGGAGCAGTCACAGGTTGGAAATGACTGTGAAGCCATCCACTATCACACAAATTAGGGTTTGTGCAAGAAAAATGTTTAACTCACTTTGGAATGGATGATGGCATGACTTGTAATCTTATTTATGACACAATTACTTCCATGTAGTGATGGCAAAAAAGTTAACAAGCAATTTTTTTCTACTGATATTTTTGGGAGTTCAAAATGTACCAGGTCTACACTGGTACATACTGCTTCCAGGAAACAGCCACAGCTTGGCAAGCTGAGTCTGACATTAACAAAGGTTCTCGTCCTCTCTTGCATTCTCATTACCAAAGAAACTGCCAGAGATGTAAACAGAAGATTTCCAATTCATATCCGTGATTTGTTCTACCCCTACTTAACTGTATCACAATATCAGTTATAATACTGTGTGACAAGTTCAAGTTCCAAGTTCAGCAAATGGCTGATCCAAGTTAATGCTTATTAAGACATGCTATAATGTGGAGATATATTGAGATGCACTTCTCTTTTGACAGATGTCCCTCCACCAGAAATAACAGTTCTCAGTGTTGGTCAGGAGACTGTTTCCTTTGGTATACCACTCACTGATGACTCTGTTAAGTATACACTGGAATTAGACTACTCCTGCGACACACAGAGAGGCAGTTTGATCAGAGACGACTCCAGCACTGTGGAGGTTGAGGGACTGATTCCTGGGACTGAGTATACTTTCAGCATCACAAGGATTGCAGACAATGGAAATCGTAGCACAGGAACCTCGCTGTCTGTCTTCACAGGTAAATCTGAAAAACAAATGAATACAAGAAAAATCAAACAGAGCTAAAACTACAAAGTGTTGTCTGAATGGTCTTTGTACTCAACATATGCACATGTACTTCTTACTGAGAGGTTAGCTCTGAATTTATGTTATGAAGGTTAATTTCAGAATAAAGAGGTGGTAAAATGTTCTTCAAAGTGCATGAAGTGATCATATGTGTCATTGTCTTTTACCACACCTCTTGTGCTTGGCAGTCAAACTGCACCTCAAAGTGCAGGCAAACTCTGACAGAACATGAATTATCAGTTATAGCGAAACTATTACATTATTCCCACAGAGCCCAGCCCTCCTGTGCAGATTGCAGTCTATCAGGTCAGCAGTGAGTCACTCTCTCTGCGATGGGATCCCCCTGCTGGTGATGTGGAGAGTTACATTGTAACGTGTTGCCATGAGGGAGAAATTGTGCAAGAGATGACAACTGACACAAACGACCTGACTCTCGGCAACCTGAGTCCAGGGGTGTGTTACTCTCTGCAGGTTTCTGCACAACTTAGGAATGGAAGAAGAAGCAAGCCAGCTGTAACATCTGCCAACACAAGTAAGTTAAAGGAAATCACAAGTGCATTCAAAATGAAGAATTATTTTTCAAAATAAATTTAGACACGTAGGGGCAACAAGAGGATTGTATTAGATTAAATCAAATACAATCTTATAGAAATAAAACTCTAAAAGTGAAATTAAAGTAATATTCAGACCCCTGCACTCCAGTAGTGCACCAACACAAAGACCTTCTCAGGGCGATGTGGGTTTGTAGAGACATTGATTGATGGTCACTAAAGTATGGGTGACTGCCATCATGTAAAACCATGAACATCCAAAAATCCTAAAAATTAAGTTCTTATTTCTTTTTCCTTGACAGCCAAAGATGGTAAGTAATACCTCAATGATATGTAGCAGCAATGTCATGAGCAGGTCTGTAGTGGTACTGAAAAGTAAAGGCTGAGCAAACCCTTACATTAGCTATTTCATTAAAGAGAGCCTTCATTGATAGATGGATCTGTCAGTCTGTTTCATAACTGATGTCAAACTAAGCACAATCATTATGGCCTTTATTGTGGATCAATGTTTAAGATAGATCAGGGTGGATCGGATCAGTCTCTTTCGATTGAGGTGCTTACATGAGTTATTTATATTCTTGAGCATTTATTCTGATTATTAGTGGATATTAGTGTCCATGTAAATGCAGCTAGTAAGCTCAAACCATTTTACATTAATTAGCTGAGCTCTGTGATTAAATACTTTGTTAGGTTGTGAGGACTGCCCAGTCACAGGTTCCTTTGTTTAAGACTTTTGTTAGAGCCCAGACCGGCCCTGTGAGGAGTCACACCCCTATCTCAGCCGCTCATCCTCATCATTAGAATAGTGCAGTGTAATCTGAGTTAATTCTATTTCTTATCTCTTATTATATTGTTTATTTTTTACATATAGATATATTGAGATGCACTTCTCTTTTGACAGATGTCCCTCCACCAGAAATAACAGTTCTCAGTGTTGGTCAGGAGACTGTTTCCTTTGGTATATCACTCACCGATGACTCTGTTAAGTATACACTGGAATTAGACTACTCCTGCGACACACAGAGAGACAGTTTGATCAGAGACGTCTCCAGCACTGTGGAGGTTGAGGGACTGATTCCTGGGACTGAGTATACTTTCAGCATCACAAGGATTGGAGACAATGGAAATCGAAGCAAAGCAACCTCGCTGTCTGTCTTCACAGGTAAATCTGAAAAACAAATGAATACAAGAAAAATCAAACAGAGCTAAAACTACAAAGTGTTGTCTGAATGGTCTTTGTACTCAACAGATGCACATGTACTTCTTACTAAGAGGTTAGCTCTGAATTTATGTTATGAAGGTTAATTTCAGAATAAAGAGGTGGTAAAATGTTCTTCAAAGTGCATGAAGTGATCATTTGTGTCATTGTCTTTTACCACACCTCTTGTGCTTGGCAGTCAAACTGCACCTCAAAGTGCAGGCAAACTCTGACAGAACATGAATTATCAGTTATAGCGAAACTATTACATTATTCCCACAGAGCCCAGCCCTCCTGTGCAGATTGCAGTCTATCAGGTCAGCAGTGAGTCACTCTCTCTGCGATGGGATCCCCCTGCTGGTGATGTGGAGAGTTACATTGTAACGTGTTGCCATGAGGGAGAAATTGTGCAAGAGATGACAACTGACACAAACGACCTGACTCTCGGCAACCTGAGTCCAGGGGTGTGTTACTCTCTGCAGGTTTCTGCACAACTTAGGAATGGAAGAAGAAGCAAGCCAGCTGTAACATCTGCCAACACAAGTAAGTTAAAGGAAATCACAAGTGCATTCAAAATGAAGAATTATTTTTCAAAATAAATTTAGACACGTAGGGGCAACAAGAGGATTGTATTAGATTAAATCAAATACAATCTTATAGAAATAAAACTCTAAAAGTGAAATTAAAGTAATATTCAGACCCCTGCACTCCAGTAGTGCACCAACACAAAGACCTTCTCAGGGCGATGTGGGTTTGTAGAGACATTGATTGATGGTCACTAAAGTATGGGTGACTGCCATCATGTAAAACCATGAACATCCAAAAATCCTAAAAATTAAGTTCTTATTTCATTTTCCTTGACAGCCAAAGATGGTAAGTAATACCTCAATGATATGTAGCAGCAATGTCATGAGCAGGTCTGTAGTGGTACTGAAAAGTAAAGGCTGAGCAAACCCTTACATTAGCTATTTCATTAAAGAGAGCCTTCATTGATAGATGGATCTGTCAGTCTGTTTCATAACTGATGTCAAACTAAGCACAATCATTATGGCCTTTATTGTGGATCAATGTTTAAGATAGATCAGGGTGGATCGGATCAGTCTCTTTCGATTGAGGTGCTTACATGAGTTATTTATATTCTTGAGCATTTATTCTGATTATTAGTGGATATTAGTGTCCATGTAAATGCAGCTAGTAAGCTCAAACCATTTTACATTAATTAGCTGAGCTCTGTGATTAAATACTTTGTTAGGTTGTGAGGACAGCCCAGTCACAGGTTCCTTTGTTTAAGACTTTTGTTAGAGCCCAGACCGGCCCTGTGAGGAGTCACACCCCTATCTCAGCCGCTCATCCTCATCATTAGAATAGTGCAGTGTAATCTGAGTTAATTCTATTTCTTATCTCTTATTATATTGTTTATTTTTTACATATAGATATATTGAGATGCACTTCTCTTTTGACAGATGTCCCTCCACCAGAAATAACAGTTCTCAGTGTTGGTCAGGAGACTGTTTCCTTTGGTATACCACTCACCGATGACTCTGTTAAGTATACACTGGAATTAGACTACTCCTGCGACACACAGAGAGACAGTTTGATCAGAGACGTCTCCAGCACTGTGGAGGTTGAGGGACTGATTCCTGGGACTGCGTATACTTTCAGCATCACAAGGATTGGAGACAATGGAAATCGAAGCAAAGCAACCTCGCTGTCTGTCTTCACAGGTAAATCTGAAAAACAAATGAATACAAGAAAAATCAAACAGAGCTAAAACTACAAAGTGTTGTCTGAATGGTCTTTGTACTCAACATATGCACATGTACTTCTTACTAAGAGGTTAGCTCTGAATTTATGTTATGAAGGTTAATTTCAGAATAAAGAGGTGGTAAAATGTTCTTCAAAGTGCATGAAGTGATCATTTGTGTCATTGTCTTTTACCACACCTCTTGTGCTTGGCAGTCAAACTGCACCTCAAAGTGCAGGCAAACTCTGACAGAACATGAATTATCAGTTATAGCGAAACTATGGCATTATTCCCACAGAGCCCAGCCCTCCTGTGCAGATTGCAGTCTATCAGGTCAGCAGTGAGTCACTCTCTCTGCGATGGGATCCCCCTGCTGGTGATGTGGAGAGTTACATTGTAACGTGTTGCCATGAGGGAGAAATTGTGCAAGAGATGACAACTGACACAAACGACCTGACTCTCAGCAACCTGAGTCCAGGGGTGTGTTACTCTCTGCAGGTTTCTGCACAACTTAGGAATGGAAGAAGAAGCAAGCCAGCTGTAACATCTGCCAACACAAGTAAGTTAAAGGAAATCACAAGTGCATTCAAAATGAAGAATTATTTTTCAAAATAAATTTAGACACGTAGGGGCAACAAGAGGATTGTATTAGATTAAATCAAATACAATCTTATAGAAATAAAACTCTAAAAGTGAAATTAAAGTAATATTCAGACCCCTGCACTCCAGTAGTGCACCAACACAAAGACCTTCTCAGGGCGATGTGGGTTTGTAGAGACATTGATTGATGGTCACTAAAGTATGGGTGACTGCCATCATGTAAAACCATGAACATCCAAAAATCCTAAAAATTAAGTTCTTATTTCATTTTCCTTGACAGCCAAAGATGGTAAGTAATACCTCAATGATATGTAGCAGCAATGTCATGAGCAGGTCTGTAGTGGTACTGAAAAGTAAAGGCTGAGCAAACCCTTACATTAGCTATTTCATTAAAGAGAGCCTTCATTGATAGATGGATCTGTCAGTCTGTTTCATAACTGATGTCAAACTAAGCACAATCATTATGGCCTTTATTGTGGATCAATGTTTAAGATAGATCAGGGTGGATCGGATCAGTCTCTTTCGATTGAGGTGCTTACATGAGTTATTTATATTCTTGAGCATTTATTCTGATTATTAGTGGATATTAGTGTCCATGTAAATGCAGCTAGTAAGCTCAAACCATTTTACATTAATTAGCTGAGCTCTGTGATTAAATACTTTGTTAGGTTGTGAGGACTGCCCAGTCACAGGTTCCTTTGTTTAAGACTTTTGTTAGAGCCCAGACCGGCCCTGTGAGGAGTCACACCCCTATCTCAGCCGCTCATCCTCATCATTAGAATAGTGCAGTGTAATCTGAGTTAATTCTATTTCTTATCTCTTATTATATTGTTTATTTTTTACATATAGATATATTGAGATGCACTTCTCTTTTGACAGATGTCCCTCCACCAGAAATAACAGTTCTCAGTGTTGGTCAGGAGACTGTTTCCTTTGGTATACCACTCACTGATGACTCTGTTAAGTATACACTGGAATTAGACTACTCCTGCGACACACAGAGAGACAGTTTGATCAGAGACGTCTCCAGCACTGTGGAGGTTGAGGGACTGATTCCTGGGACTGCGTTATACTTTCAGCATCACAAGGATTGGAGACAATGGAAATCGAAGCAAAGCAACCTCGCTGTCTGTCTTCACAGGTAAATCTGAAAAACAAATGAATACAAGAAAAATCAAACAGAGCTAAAACTACAAAGTGTTGTCTGAATGGTCTTTGTACTCAACATATGCACATGTACTTCTTACTGAGAGGTTAGCTCTGAATTTATGTTATGAAGGTTAATTTCAGAATAAAGAGGTGGTAAAATGTTCTTCAAAGTGCATGAAGTGATCATATGTGTCATTGTCTTTTACCACACCTCTTGTGCTTGGCAGTCAAACTGCACCTCAAAGTGCAGGCAAACTCTGACAGAACATGAATTATCAGTTATAGCGAAACTATTACATTATTCCCACAGAGCCCAGCCCTCCTGTGCAGATTGCAGTCTATCAGGTCAGCAGTGAGTCACTCTCTCTGCGATGGGATCCCCCTGCTGGTGATGTGGAGAGTTACATTGTAACGTGTTGCCATGAGGGAGAAATTGTGCAAGAGATGACAACTGACACAAACGACCTGACTCTCGGCAACCTGAGTCCAGGGGTGTGTTACTCTCTGCAGGTTTCTGCACAACTTAGGAATGGAAGAAGAAGCAAGCCAGCTGTAACATCTGCCAACACAAGTAAGTTAAAGGAAATCACAAGTGCATTCAAAATGAAGAATTATTTTTCAAAATAAATTTAGACACGTAGGGGCAACAAGAGGATTGTATTAGATTAAATCAAATACAATCTTATAGAAATAAAACTCTAAAAGTGAAATTAAAGTAATATTCAGACCCCTGCACTCCAGTAGTGCACCAACACAAAGACCTTCTCAGGGCGATGTGGGTTTGTAGAGACATTGATTGATGGTCACTAAAGTATGGGTGACTGCCATCATGTAAAACCATGAACATCCAAAAATCCTAAAAATTAAGTTCTTATTTCATTTTCCTTGACAGCCAAAGATGGTAAGTAATACCTCAATGATATGTAGCAGCAATGTCATGAGCAGGTCTGTAGTGGTACTGAAAAGTAAAGGCTGAGCAAACCCTTACATTAGCTATTTCATTAAAGAGAGCCTTCATTGATAGATGGATCTGTCAGTCTGTTTCATAACTGATGTCAAACTAAGCACAATCATTATGGCCTTTATTGTGGATCAATGTTTAAGATAGATCAGGGTGGATCGGATCAGTCTCTTTCGATTGAGGTGCTTACATGAGTTATTTGTATTCTTGAGCATTTATTCTGATTATTAGTGGATATTAGTGTCCATGTAAATGCAGCTAGTAAGCTCAAACCATTTTACATTAATTAGCTGAGCTCTGTGATTAAATACTTTGTTAGGTTGTGAGGACAGCCCAGTCACAGGTTCCTTTGTTTAAGACTTTTGTTAGAGCCCAGACCGGCCCTGTGAGGAGTCACACCCCTATCTCAGCCGCTCATCCTCATCATTAGAATAGTGCAGTGTAATCTGAGTTAATTCTATTTCTTATCTCTTATTATATTGTTTATTTTTTACATATAGATATATTGAGATGCACTTCTCTTTTGACAGATGTCCCTCCACCAGAAATAACAGTTCTCAGTGTTGGTCAGGAGACTGTTTCCTTTGGTATACCACTCACTGATGACTCTGTTAAGTATACACTGGAATTAGACTACTCCTGCGACACACAGAGAGACAGTTTGATCAGAGACGTCTCCAGCACTGTGGAGGTTGAGGGACTGATTCCTGGGACTGCGTATACTTTCAGCATCACAAGGATTGGAGACAATGGAAATCGAAGCAAAGCAACCTCGCTGTCTGTCTTCACAGGTAAATCTGAAAAACAAATGAATACAAGAAAAATCAAACAGAGCTAAAACTACAAAGTGTTGTCTGAATGGTCTTTGTACTCAACATATGCACATGTACTTCTTACTAAGAGGTTAGCTCTGAATTTATGTTATGAAGGTTAATTTCAGAATAAAGAGGTGGTAAAATGTTCTTCAAAGTGCATGAAGTGATTATATGTGTCATTGTCTTTTACCACACCTCTTGTGCTTGGCAGTCAAACTGCACCTCAAAGTGCAGGCAAACTCTGACAGAACATGAATTATCAGTTATAGCGAAACTATTACATTATTCCCACAGAGCCCAGCCCTCCTGTGCAGATTGCAGTCTATCAGGTCAGCAGTGAGTCACTCTCTCTGCGATGGGAGCCCCCTGCTGGTGATGTGGAGAGTTACATTGTAACGTGTTGCCAAGAGGGAGAAATTGTGCAAGAGATGACAACGGACACAAACGACCTGACTCTCAGCGGCCTGAGTCCAGGGGTGTGTTACTCTCTGCAGGTTTCTGCACAACTTAGGAATGGAAGAAGAAGCAAGCCAGCTGTAACATCTGCCAACACAAGTAAGTTAAAGGAAATCACAAGTGCATTCAAAATGAAGAATTATTTTTCAAAATAAATTCAGGAAAAAGACCCCCGCACACTGTCCATTTCACTTGCAATTAAGTTTATTAACAACGTTTCGTACTTAGACCTTCATCAGGTTATCTTACAAGAGATTATCTTTTTTTCTAGGCAGTTCCTACAGTACGTTTTCTTTGAAGCTCTAACCTACTTGTATTATATTTATACTGTTATATTATTTCTATTGTGTACATATGTGCATTGATTGATATATGAACCTGTTATGATGTTTTAAAAAAAAGAACTTTTGTCATTCAGTAGCGTAGATTTGTTGGTCCAGGTGTGTTTGATGGCATATTGAGGCACGTCTTTCTGCGGTGAGGCCTGATTGGGCCACGCGAGTCCCCAACCCTACTTAAGACAGCCTCCCCCAATGTCTTGTAAGACAACCTGATGAAGGTCTATGAACCGAAACGTTGTTAATAAACTTAATTGCAAGTGAAGTGGACAGTGTGCGCGAGTCTTTTTCCTGATTTTGTCAGCCCTCGGTCTTCTCCTACGCACCTGTTGACCTTAAGGTGTGCAAAAGCTGCACTTTAAAAATAAATCCAGTTGGCTTTCTTCGTAAACCACTGGGTGTAGAGGTCCTCCATGGATGGTGGCTGGTGATGTGCAGATTTCACCAACCTCTGTAGAGCCTTACTGTTGAAAGTGGTGCAACTGCCAAACCAGGTGATGAAGCAGCCAGTCAGGATAATGTTATTGGTGCCCCTATAGAAGTTGGAGAGTATGTTGGATTCCATTTTGAACCTTTATACTGTTACTTTTGTTATTCAGTGCCGTAGATTTGTTAGTCCAGGTGTGTTTGATGGCATATTGAGGGACGTCTTTCTGCGGTGAGGCCTGATTGGGCCACGCGAGTCCACAAACCTACCTGAGACAGCCTCCCCCATTGTCTAGTAAGATAACCTGATGACAGTTTAAGTACCGAAACGTTGTTAATAAACTTAATTGCAAGTGAAGTGGACAGTGTGCGGGAGTCTTTTACGGCCCTCGGTCTTCTCCTACACACCTGTTGACCTTAAGTTGTGCAAAAGCTGCACTCTCAAAATAAATTCACACACGTAGGGGCAACAAGAGGATTATATTACATGAAATCAAATATAATCCTATAGAAATAAAACTCTAAAAGTGAAATTAAAGTAATATTAAGACCCCTGCACTCCAGTAGTCCACCAACACAAAGACCTTCTCAGGGCGATGTGGGTTTGAAGAGACATTGATTGATGGTCACTAAAGTATGGGTGACTGCCATCATGTAAAACCATGAACATCCAAAAATCCTAAAAATTAAGTTCTTATTTCATTTTCCTTGACAGCCAAAGATGGTAAGTAATACCTCAATAATACTGTATGTACCAGCAATGTCATGAGCAGCTCTGTAGTGGTACTGAAAAGTAAAGGCTGAGTAAACCCTTACATTAGTTATTTTATTAAAGACCCATGAGAGCCTTCATTGATGGATTGATCTGTCAGTCTGTTTCATAACTGATGTCAAACTAAGCACAATCAATATGGTCTTTATTGTGGATCAATGTTTAAGATATTAAACAAAATTCAAAGCCATTATTCAACTTTAATTAACATAGTTACAGTGTAGTATTACTCCCCATATTAAAATATATGTCTGTCAGTTTAAAGCAGGTTTGAATTTAAATTTAAACTTTTAAATTTATTTTTTATTACACAAGGTCAAAGGGACACACACACACACACACACACACACACACACACACACACACACAAAAGGACAGACAGTAAGGCTTCCCATTGTAACTCGAGTGTCATTGCTACATCAAAGAGTACAAATGCAGCTTTTCAGAGAGGTTGTTTGTTCTGATGTTGTTAATTTAAATCCAGACATGACACATGTTGTAATTTACAAATGTATCTTGAACCAACATGTTTCAAAGGCCCTCAAATGAATGAACACACTATGAATGCCATTGGTCATAACTAAAAGTCCACACAGGATATTAAAAGAGATACAATTATAAAGATCATTATTTTCTACACTACTAGGAAATATCAGACCATGATAAAACTTGAAAAGAAAATTGAAAAAGTTAATTTAAAAGGCAAAAATGTATCCCCCGGACCAAATCTGGGTTTGATTCCGCAGGTTGTCACCTTAGTTCAGAAAACTTTCTTCTGACTTTTTTAGACTTTTAGACTTTTATTCATCCCATGTCAGGGAAATTCACTTGTGACAGTAGCAGGTAGACAGACATACAATAAGTACAAGGGACATTAAACAAGTAGACTTAAAAATACTTAAAAAGGATTTAAATAAGAGAAAGTAAATATAAATATGTAAAAAAAAAATGGTATTATTGCACAGGGTAATTGCACAAGATGGCAGACGTAGAAGTGGTAAATAGTGCAAGATAAGTAGGTGCTTATGGTGCTACATTATGGGTATTGGTGTTGAACAGTCTGACAGCAGTTGGAATGAATGACCTGCGGTAGCTTTCCTTTTTACACCGTGGGTGAAGCAGTCTGTTGCTGAAGGAGCTGCTTAAGGCCCCCACAGTCACATGTAGGGGGTGAGAAGGGTTGTCCACAATTGATGTCAGCTTGGCTAACATCCTCCTCTCACCCACCTCCTCAATGGAGTCCAGAGCACAGTCCAAGACTGAGCCAGCCCTTTTGACCAGCTTATTGAGTCTCTTCCTGTCCCTCTCTGAGCTTCCACAGCCCAAGCAGACCACAGCATAGAAGATAGCCGATGCTACCACAGAGTCATGAAAAGTTTTTAACAGCGTCCTGCACACACCAAAGGACCTCAGTCTCCTCAGCAGATGGAGACGACTTTGGCCCTTCTTGTACAGGACATCTGTGTCGTGTGTCCAGTCCAGTTTGTCGTTTATGTGAACACCCAGGTATTTGTACTCTTCCTCGATCTCAATGACCAAACCCTGGATGTTCACCGGTGCGGTTTGATGAGCCTTCCTCCTGAAATCAATCACCACCTCCTTTGTCTTGCTGGCGTTGATGCGCAGGTGGTTCAGTTCACACCAGGCGACAAAGTTGGTGATGACCTTCCTATACTCCAGATCGTTCCCCTCTGCCACACGTGCAACGATGGTTGTATCGTTGGAGAACTTCTGGAGCTGGCAGCTGTTCGTGTTGTAACTGAAGTCTGAAGTCTGATGTGTAGAGTAGTGTTCTGTTGGTTTCTGGAATACTATCATATGCAACCAGTACTACTTTCCTCAAATCATTGATTTCCAAACCTGTGCCACTATCTAGCTGGACTAAAATAGTATGACTATATAAACCAGTTTGGCAACCAATCAAAATGTATATTGTTCCATGAATCCTGTGACTCTGTGTTGCAGTATATCCAAACTGTTCACGTATCCGAGTAAAGGCTAGTGCTGGAAACTTTGTGTTGCCTCATTAAAGCCGGGTCTGGACCTCTAAATATCTTTAAGTGTTTTGAGTTTGCGTATTATGTGTTGTGCACTTGCCAGACCACAGGAGGACAGGGCACATGGGTAGCTGTCACAGCTGGTGAAAGCAAGGCAACAGAGATTGGACCCTGCAGGGTTCCAGGAAACGGGTATCAAGTTACATATAACAGTTTGGGAGGCAATGGCCTGAGACAAATGAGCAACAATGTCTATGTAGCAAGGAGTGAGAGTAAAAGGGCTGGTGTGTAGATGGACTGGGCCGTCAGGTGGTGGGGAAAGGAAGGAAAGACCGAGGGCATTTGGTGGATGGATGGAAAATACTAATCAGGGGACCTGGGGAGAAGGGAATGCTGTGAAAGACAAGGCACAGAGACACAGACTGTGACAGGTAGTGAGTGGAAATAAGCAGTTTATGCCTGCAAGTATCAAACTGGAGGCTACATAAAGCTGATAACTTGATAAAATGTTTTATTTTATCTACTGTGAATGGGTTGATGCATGCATATTAATTTAATTTTTTCTAAAATTTGCATGTTCAAATTCAAGTTAATCGTCATAAACGCTGTAGAAGGAAATTATTTTACTTTTATTATTATTTTGCTGTTGCATTTTCTTTGTATGTATTTGGTGTATTCCCTTCTTTGTGACAGTAGCTGCGTTTACATGGACAATATTTCTTCAGTCTGATTGAAATCATTCTGATTAGAGATTCCAACGTAACTGTTTACATGGGTGCAATAAAATGTCATCCGATAAAGATGTGTTTACATGCCCCATGCATTTAATCCAAATATATCTTTTATGCACATATGCAAAGTGGTTCTGCCTGCTGTGAATCATCTAACGTAACGCATCTAAGTTTTTTCCCCCAACTGTACTGATAATATTCATTCATTCATTCATTAGCGCCATCTATCAATACACTTTCCACGTTCATGTTTATTGAGCTAACATTAGCTAATGATGTGACATTCAAGATTGTACTTACCAGTGATGCTGGAATCCAACATACTGGCTGGCCTCAGACGAGTTATCCTCAAACATCACATCCACACAGTAGTCAAGTCGTGTTCGCCAATCGTCGCTCCTCCCATCATCAATCAATCTTTATTTGTATAGCACCAATTCACACCAAAAAGTCATCTCATGACACTTTCCAAATTGAGCAGGTCTAAACCGTACTCCTTGATTAATTTAATTACAGTTACCCAGCATTTCCTCCATGAGCAAGCAACAGTGGCGAGAAAAAAACTGCCTTTAAAGGTCCCATATTATACTGTTTTTCATCAATTTCACACAGCTGTCAGCAGTCCAACAACACTGTATTCGAAATGTATTGCCCCAAACCCATCTGTGGTCCTGAATTTCAGCTGTCTAAAAGTCATTCAAGTGAGCTCTACTGAGAGCAGGCTGTTTCTGTGCCTGTACCTTTAATGCTAATGAGCTCTGTCCTGCTACACGCCCCTCTCAGGGAGAGGATGCCGCTTACGCTAGCGGTAGCATGCGCTAATGTTTACGGTTGGTGCATGCTATGGCTCACCGAGATGCTGTCGTTCAACCATACCAGTTTGACCCAGAATCGGACCCAGAAGGTCCACCATTACATGAGAGACTCCCCACTCCCCAACACAACCACCCGGCTCCCATCCCCCACTGACCTGCAACAGGTAACATCTAAAAACAGATAGCGAAAGCTGTGTTTGTCTCCAACACAGTCTCCAAACTCTTGGACACTGTTCGCATAGTCTCTGTCTCCAGTCTGCACGTTTCCAGACTTTTTACTGTGACAACCAAGCTCCCTCGTAATATTATTAACATTAAACGCCATTGCATAGCGGACCGAAGCGGAGCTAACTAATTAGCCAATTTCAAGCTGACTTCACCATACTCTTAGGCAACTGTAAATACTATCAAAGCGTGGCGACACTTACCTGTGGCTCGGGTGCAGTTGCTGGGTCCCGTATGGTTGGGACTGATCCTTTTACGAGGGTCAGTGTCGAGGCAAAGCCAGCTTTGTACTGACCCTCATTACTGAAGCAGTCCGATGTGAAGTGGTTAGCACACACAAACAAACTTATACGAACCGTAGCTGGCACGTTGTCGTTACAAATGAAACGCAACCACTGTCTCTTCTGTTCTTCTGTAGCTGGGACAGAATATAGGCACTTATGTTGATTTTTACAACCAACAACAGAGCAATTTGCATGTCTAGTTCTGAGTGACGACATTGCAAAACACTGCTAGCTTACCGCTGAACACACCGAACTTCACTTTGGGGATGCCCCCCTCTCGGATATCTCCGGGGAGAGGGGGAGTGTTTTCACGCAGAGGAGCCCGGCCTATGCAAATCACTCCTTTCGTTACGTAACGAAAGGAGCTGAATCTGAACAGCCTGTAGGAGCCCCGTTTTACCAGTGGGTGGGCTGCAGCGACCATACAGGACTCGTTTGCTTTCCTCATTCTGGGAGTTGGTAGGCTCAGGGAGGACCAGTTTATATATGTAGAGACCAGAGAAACCATGTTTTTCATAATATGGGACCTTTAACAGGCAGAAACCTCAGAGCAGAACTGGACTTCATGGTGGGCAGCCATCTGCCTCGACCGGTTGGTTTGAGATAGAGACAAGGAGAGGGAGAGAGAGAAGGCGAAGCATCATAGGTGCGCATGCACAGAAAAAATATATTTGTTCCAACTAGATGGAAATGATTGGAATAAGCGTTTACATGGTTAATATTTTCCTATTGATCGGAATATCAGAGGTTCACATCACCCCTGTGGATCTGATTGACAATGAATTCAGATCAGGGCAGATCGGATCAGTCTCTTGATTGAGGTGCATACATGAGTTATTTATATTCTTGGGTGTTTATTCTGATTATTAGTGGATATTAGTGTCCATGTAAACACAGCTAGTAAGGTCACACTATTTTACAATGATTAGCTGAGCTCTGTGATTAAATACTTTGTTAGGTTGTGAGGACAGCCCAGTCACAGGTTCCTTTGTTTAAGACTTTTGTTAGAGCCCAGACCAGCCCTTTTAGGAGTCACACCCCTATCTCAGCCGCTCATCCTCATCATTAGAATAGTGCAGTGTAATCTATTTTACCCAGGAAGTCCATTATTCAATTAGACTTGAAACAATTGTGTATTAAGCCTATGCAGATCCACTCAGACAGACTTGAGAGTGAGGTCTGTAACGATCCTGTTGGCTTTCTTCGTAAGCCACTGGGTGTAGAGGTCCTCCATGGATGGTGGCTGGTGATGTGCTGTGCAGATCTCACCAACCTCTGTAGAGCCTTACTGTTGAAAGTGGTGCAACTGCCAAACCAGGTGATGAAGCAGCCAGTCAGGATAATGTTAGTGGTGCCCCTATAGAAGTTGGAGAGTATGTTGGATTCCATTTTGAACCTCCTCAGTCTGCGGAGGAAGAAGAGCCATTGTCTTGCTGTCTTTGTGTTAGTGTTGATGTGTTTGGTCCAGGTCAGATCCTCACTAATGTGGAAACCAAGGAACCTGAAGCTACTGACTCTCTTTACCGTGTCCCATTGAAGGTGACAGGAGCATGTACAACTCTCCGTCATTTTCTGTAGTCCACAATCAACCTCTCTGTTTTGCTGACGTTAAGATGGAGGTTATCAGGGGGCATCAAGAGTTCAGGGCTCAAAGTGATTCATGATGGTGGATTTAGTGATAATGGGCAGTAATGTATAGGTTGGAAATGACTGTGAAGCCATCCAATATCACACAAATGGGTTTGTGCAAGAAAAATGTTTAACTCACTTTGGAATGGGTAATGGCATGACTTGTACATCTTATTTATGACACAATTAGTTCCATGTAGTTGTTAGGACCGTCCACATGGTTCTGACATCAGATCGGCCGCGTGTTGCTCAACGCTTAAATGCGGCCTGCTTGCACTACACAAAGGAAAGTGCACTGACCCCAATGTCCAGTAGGTGGCACCTGCTTCTCACAGTCCCCCCAGATTGGAAATCTCCCACCTCCCATTGTCTGTGAGTGCACCTGAACGCATCAGTTCCGCCGCGAAAGGAGGAGATAAATACAGCTGCAGACTCATTTCATCGCAGTCCCAGATGTTACATGTTGCGGGAAGCATCAGCTTTCGTCTGCGCAACTGTACTCAAAGGGAGCACCCAGACGTTTGGATTAACCCGCCTAGGCCGCAGTCTTTCATCTTGCTGGATGAGCCAAAATTGCGCCGTGTTTACCAAACACGCTCCGGATCCAGAAAAGACGCTGTGCAACCAGCCTCTTTCACCGCCTGCAGAAGGAGTTATTTTCCTGTTTAAAAAAAAGAAAAAAAAGAAAGAGGAGCGGGATAAATTCAAATTAGCAAAAATGCTAAAAAAGACAGATGCCGAAGAAAGAGATGTGTGGAGCAGAAAAATTAAGGGCAAAAAAGAAAAAAAGATTAATACAGGATGCAGCCAAAAAAATGCGGCAAGTTAACAGAGCTTTCCCATGGTGGAGGGGCGAAGGTCAGCGCGGCTAGTGTCAGCCAGGCCAGTGACGACACGGCTTCAGGCAGACAATTAATGCCGGTATGTCGGGCTGCGTCGGGTTGGGTTGTAATTTTCATGCCCATTGAGAACTCTAGTTTGTGTTTTTGGATGTGTTAGGGGCACACAGAACTAGGCTTTCCACCGATCTGATCGGCCGATATTTTGCATTTTATGCAATTTGTGAGATCGGCCGTAATGTTTTTTTTTGTTTTGTTTTGTTTTCTGTATTGACAATAGATCGGCCGTAATGTCTTAATTCACCGATCTGATCAATGACGTCATTGTCGTGTTGAAACTTTTTGCAGATGCTCCCGTTGCATAGATTGCAGATGGCTTGTGTTTTATTTGTCTCATTTACTCCGAAAAAGTTCCACGACACCGACATGTTTGTTTGCTAGTGATGATGTTGCTAGCTAATGATTCAAGATTCAAAAAACGTTATTGTCCGTCACATAGTGACAGGGCTCAAAACATAACGCCACAAAGACATAAAAAACACATTTAAACAGATGAGACGTGTTTGTTATGTTTAGTTTATAAGATTCAGTGTGGTAGTGGTAAAAAAGACTTGATGTATTTAATTTCTTTTATTTCGTTGTGTTCTACTTGAATGGGAACATATTAAAAGCGCAGTACTGCCACCTACTGGCCGATTTTAGTTTAGCGGTTGGTGTTTGTCAATGTTGAATTGAACTTTATCCAGGAAGTGAGAACAAAGTAACAGAATAGCTCGTTTTGCCAGCTTTCAGTGATGGTCAGCCACACCAGTAGGGCTGAATGATTTATCGTTTTCTGATTGAAATTGCGATTTCAGACAACGCGATCATGTGATCGCCAAAGCTGCGGTTTTTGCAGTGCTCCTGACTGACCCAGGATCTGTTGTGTCAACTATTTTACACATACATGCCGTCTCTCTACCATCCTGCCAAGCTCACCGATCAGAAGTGGCATGCTACTCGTGGACAGGTCACGCTGGCCAATCAGTATTAACCTGCTCCTTAACGTGTTCTGAAATGGCTCCAGCTGGACCAGAAGCGGAGTTAGGGGATTTAATCCCCAAGAAAAAAAGCACGTTGGTCATTTGGGAGTATTTCGGGTTTGAGGCTGCAGACGTGCACCAGGTACTGTGCAAAACTATGGAGCTAAATCGGGGTCAAATGTTTTGTACTTGAAAAAGTAAAATTTGAAACTGAAATTTCAAGTTTTGATCTTGAATTTTGAAAAATACATCAATGTATTCAAAATAAAAATAAATGTGCAAAAAGTTTTTTCAGGTTAAAAATAATTATGATCAACTCTGGTAATTCTTTTGAATAAATCATTTATTTTCATTTTTCACTTTCATATGTTTTGATATTTGGGATCCTATTTCTTTCAGTTGCATGTTTTATCTTTTCAGATTCAGATCTTAGTTTTTTTTACAGTTTCAAATCTTTTTTTCAGTTTCAGATCTTTCTTTTTCAGTTTCAGACTTTTGACTCTGATCTAGCGTGGGGGCGTGGCATCAACTGAGAGAGGTGTGGAATCATGACAGACAGCTCAACCAAAAGACTACAGACCTTCCCCTATCATGTTGCCTTCAGGGAACGTAGGATCTAAAACGATTCGGCTACGCCACATGATTGGCAGTGAACAAACTGCTGTCAGTGACAAACTTCCATTTGCACACCATGCACGAATATCCTGCACGGCTAAAACTGTTTGAATTTCCCAGGCTGTTTAGATGTGAGATGGGGAAGCTGTTTTAGACAGTACTGAGGACCAATTGTAGTACAGGAGCGACAAAATCACGCCACACTTTAAGTACTGAAATGTCCGATTTCCACGTAGCACTGTGAATGCCTCGCAGTGTCCGCTGGCAATGGCGTCTGGTTCTGCTGGCTCACCCGCTGGACCCAGCACACAGGTGAGAAAAGTAAGGTTGGGAAATCGTGATAAATATCAAAATGAGAGGTCGTTTTGTAACAACATACAATGTTTCTGACATCTTTTAAGTGGAGAATTGTCAAAGCTAGAGGTTAAGCACAGGGCTAATGTTAGCATCGAGTAGCTGCTAACGCAGTAGTAGGTAGTAACGTTAGCCTATGTACTGCGTGAAAAACACAGATAATGCTGTTAATTTGAATAAAGGTAGTGCTGTTTAGTGGTTGCAGGAATGCATGGGGTGCTGAAAAAACCACAAAATGACCTCTCATTTTGATATTTATCACGATTTCCCAACCTTACTTTTCTCACCTGTGTGCTGGGTCCAGTGCTACGTGCCGGACATTTCAGTACTTAAAGTGTGGGCGTCTGTGCACAATCTGGCGTGATTTTGTCGCTCCTGTACTACAATTGGTCCTCAGTACTGTCTAAAACAGCTTCCACATCTCACATCTAAACAGCCTGGGAAATTCAAACAGTTTTAGCCGTGCAGGATATTCGTGCATGGTGTGCAAATGGAAGTTTGTCACTGACAGCAGTTTTTTCACTGCCAATCATGTGGCGTAGCCGAATCGTTTTAGATCCTACGTTCCCTGAAGGCAACATGATAGGGGAAGGTCTGTAGCCTTTTGGTTGAGCTGTCTGTCATGATTCCACACCCCTCTCAGTTGATGCCACGCCCCCACGCTAGATCAGGGTCAAAAGTCTGAAACTGAAAAAGAAAGATTTGAAACTGTAAAAAAAACTAAGATCTGAATCTGAAAAGATAAAACATGCAACTGAAAGAAATAAGATCCCAAATATCAAAACATATGAAAGTGGAAAATGAAAATAAATGATTTATTCAAAAGAATTACCAGAGTTGATCATAATTATTTTTAACCTGAAAAAACTTTTTGTACATTTATTTTTATTTTGAATACGTTGATGTATTTTTCAAAATTCAAGATCAAAACTTGACATTTCAGTTTCAAATTTTACTTTTTCAAGTACAAAACATTTGACCCCGATTTAGCTCCATACAAAACCTGTCGCGCTAAAGTTGCAACATCCAGCGGAAACACAACCAATTTATACCGGCACTTGAAAAATCACCACAGGCATTTGCATGACGAGTGCATGACGAAACAGTCCAGTGAAAAGTCCGGTGAAAATGATACTCAGGCCCACTGTAGCAAACAGACTACAATTACAGCATCTTTTGTGTAACTCCGTATGATAAGAGCAGCCACACCGGGACACCGGTTTTGTATTTTATTTAAAGGAACTTGGGGCAGGATCAAGAAATAAGACTCAATAGTGACACGACGACCGTTGCGGCCGTTAGGGTAACTGCAGCCATCAGCTGTGCTTCTTGTTAATAAATACATTTGGAAGCAATTTTTAACTTTAGTTTTCATCGTTGCATTAGAGTAATAGCATTTAATGTTACAATGTTACTGTACATTGTGAATATTGCACTGAAGCTTGATTTGAAGGAAATCGTGAATCAAATCGAAATCGCAATATCTGCCAGAAAAATCGCAATTAGATCTTTTCCTTAAATCGTTCAGCCCTACACACCAGCATACGGCTTGTTTTGAGTTGCATTGTCGGTACGTATTAATATGTTTGTGTTTTTTATTGTCATGGGCTGATGTTTTAAGCGGCAAATTTTCCATTGTATGCTCATTAGAAACGTATTTCACCTGAAATTTCCTTCTAGCATAGTATGTTTGTTAGCCCAGTAGTTTTTGGTTGATATGGTGTACAGATAAGATGTAGAATTGTTTATTTCATAGTTTATGCATCTGAAGAAATGTAATATTCTCAATTTTAAGATTATTTGTTTATTTTCCTTTTAGTTTCACCTTTGCTTCAGCAATAAACCTGGCAAAAATGATACCCAGAGTCTTGTTTGGAGTAGAGTGTCTGTCAACACATGCATGGGACGCATTGAGGACAGAACAGTGTTTGTTTTGCTTTAAACAAACAAACAAAGCAACACATCTCATTCTTTTAAATGGGTTTTTAATACTTTGTTTATAATTCTAGTTTATGGTAGGCTACGTGGCGGTGTATTGATTTATGTTTGTTTGTTGTACAGATAATCATCCTTCCTTCCATTTGACCAAACAATTCCAACTCATACCACTAAACGGTTAAATGGCTTTCTTGGATCCTGCGTGTTTGAATGTGCACCCCAGTTAGGAATTCTATGGTCCAGTCACCTTCATCCACCACATGCAACCTTTAAATCATACAGCTCTTTTACACATATCATTAAACACACACACACACACAGTAGTTTTGATTGTTGAAAAAACATAGTGTGTGAGTATGAGTATGCATAGTATGTGTGAGCATATGTACTTCAATACACTCCACTGACTGACTAATCTGTGTGTGTTGTGTTTAATATCATTAGATTGTTTTTATACCGCCGTGTCCCCTTTTAATTGCTGTTAGTTTTACGTTGTAAAACATATTGTTTGCTTCTCCTTTTCGCTCATCACGAGCTGATTTGAGCCTCTCCACTCTGTGGAGCGGAAGTGTTAGCCGCCGCTAAGGGCGTTAGCCTTTTGTCTTTGCCTTCCTCTTTCTCTCTCTCTATCTCTAACTAACCCACATGTACATGTACACACACATAAGGGGTTACGCGTACACACACGTAATCTTATGAGCGACCTGTTGGAGACTTATGGTTGATGACCTTGCTATAACATAAGATACGTGTGTCTCGTGATATCTCCCTTTTATGATTCAGAGACAGACGCCTTGTGGTAGCACGACTACCTTTGTGGAACAGTAGGTCACTCTCCCTCCAAATTCATCTCGTGTGCAATCAAAGCGCACATGAAACCAACGGTTGTGTAACCATTGCCGTTGTTCAAATCTCGCGCGTTCGTTCAATTGACTACCTTTAGGTGACGTGTTCACGTCCACCATTTTTGGAATTCTAGACACATGATTCAGCAAAATCATTATCATTTTTGAATGCGTATCCACACGTGACTTCTCCAAGTCATGTTTCGGTCATTTTAGTAGTGGAACGAACGTGAGTTCCCCAATTCCTGTTCGGCCATTTTTGTAGTCCTTTCAACGGAACACTCCGTGACGTCACCCTCCAAGAGAGCGTGACCGCCATCTTATTTCTTTGACTGCAACCGCCATCTTGACTCCTCTTTCTTTGTCTCTCGGACACACACACACACACACACACACACACACACACACACACACACACATCCACATCTCATGCTTGTTTGTTTATTTTTTGCTTGAGTTTGTCTTAGTTTCGTTTCATAGTTTAGCTGCTTTGGTTGAGTGATCGATTTTTGTTTATTGAAAGTATTATTGATTTGATCAATTTGCTAACAATAATGAAGTACATAGCAGTTTTCTGTGATTATTTTGTGCATGTTTTGTGGCATTTACTGGTTGTGATGGTCAGTGCTCGGATTCATTTCCTTCACCGTTCCTTTAATTGTAAATATTTAATAAATATTTACATTAAAAGTGAACCCTTCTTTTTAAACTAATTTTGGTCTGGTTATTAGTGCCTGATTCCAGGGTGGTGCCCCGTTTTAACGATTTGAAAAAATATTTATTTAATTTTAATAATTATTATCAATAATTATTAATTTCTAATAACCACACCTGCCCTACCATCAATTCCCAACATAGTGATGGCAAAAAAATTACCAAGCAAATTTCAAAATGTACCAGGTCTACATTGGTACATACAGCTTCCAGGAAATAGCCACAGCTTTGCAAGCTGAGTCTGACATTAACAAAGGTTCTCGTCCTCTCTTGCATTCTCATTACCAAAGAAACTGCCAGAGATGTAAACAGAAGCCATAACCTTAACTGTAGGGGTTTGTATCCATTTATTCAGGGATACTTTTTATTGATACAATCCAATTCGATATGATACGGTTTCGGTACAATACGACACAATCCGACACAATTCTTTGTTTCATGTAGACATTCATTTCATATTATAAATTAGAATAAGCCAGTTCTATAAAAGTGGCATTGCTTACCTTCAAATAGATATTTCATAAGACCAGGGAATCCTATGTATTTTTCTTACTATTATGTATATCTTTATCTTAATCTGCTTATACCTCAGTGTATAAAAAAGACATCTCTTGTCTCATGCTGGATCTGAGGAAAAACTATCCTGTTCTCTGGATCTCCATGAGCAGGGTCTCTCTGAGCTGGATCCGCCTGCATTGGACCTCTCTGAACTTGATGTCCCTGACTGTATCCTCTGCTTCCTAGTAATAATCAATGTATAAAAATGTTTACTTCAGATAACAAACTCAAAAGTTGGATTGACTTAACAGTGTGCACTGTGCTGCAACTGTCAGTAAACAATAAATGGTGTGCAGTATGGTTCAATTCAACACATCATTTCAGCAGACAATGACAGTAAATAGTGTGCAGCACTATCAGCAGTCACAGAATACAGCTAATGATAATGTGTAGAAAAACAGACAAGTTGTCCTTAGGTAATCACAGCATCTATAGCCAGTTTCATCGCTTAGACCTCGCCGAGTGGTGCCTTGAAAAAGTCTGTCTTGCGTGTTCTTGCTAGTGCTAGCTTTACTAGCATCCTCGTCGTCTGCACAGGTTTCACCAGGTGAATGCTATGATACTGTACATGCTACCAATGTACTTAAACGCTGTTCTACCTAGCTTAAAAACGGCCTGTTTTTTTTATCCAACTTTCCGTCCTTCTTAAAAAATCCAAATCATTTCCAAACTTTTGATTTTTGATTTGACGGTGCATTGTAAATATTGTAAATTGTAAATTGTCGTACATGTTGCTTTTGTTTCCTTGGCAATGCTACGTTAACGTTTCTGTGCCGCATCTTGCAAGAGTCTCGCGCTGACCTTTGAACTTTTACGAGAGTTTGAAAATGCTGTGAGGAAGTAGCAGCATAGCTGCTTCACTCAACCGATTCATAACTTTAAAATTAGGCCATCGACCAGTTCACGGTACATTCCAGAGGTCCGCGTATTGGTGTAGTTGTATCTTTAACTTTAAAACCATTTTCCAATTCATATTATTGATTTGTTACACCCCTTCTTAAATGTATAACATATCAGTTATAATACTGTGTGACAATTTCAAGTTCCAAGTTCTTAGTTTCAAATACCGTTGGCTATCTATGTGGAGAAGGTGATTCAAAGTTACAGTTTGAAAAAACCTTTAAAAACAGTACAATGAAATCTTTGTTTCCTAATAAATTACAATAAATGGTGATGTAAATCATCAGCTCATCACAACTGTTTGATGACAGACAAAATAGTAGAATTTCATCAAAACAAACATGGAAATTGATTTGACAAAATTAACTCAAAGGAACTTTTTATTGGTTGTACAAAGGATAAACGTCATACTTTTAAATGGTATCACCCCTTAACAATATGCAGTGGTTATACTATATATACTTACAGTATATTTGATTATGATTACACATTTTCCTTACATTAATACATTTTGTGAAAATTGCAGGGATCTCGTTTTATTATAAAATTGGATTTGTTGTCTTAAAATAGAACTAGATTTAATATAATAATAATTGCTCTGGACTCAAGTGTTAAGTGGATGGACAGATTCATTACAAAGATTCAACAAGAAAGTGTTTGAGTAATTTGGTGCTTTTACATTTGAATTTCTTTTGTAATCCTATTGTGACGTATGTAGCATACTACAGCTCCAATGAAAAGACGAGATGCAAAATTGTGCAGCAGGCAGAATTTCCTAACATCTCAGCATGCAAAGATGCATTCATTCATGTGTCAATACGATTTGACACCTATAACACAGCTAGAAGTAACAAACATCTTTATATCCACAGAGAAACAACTGGAGAGTTTATTGGAGCATCTGGGGTTGGAGCAGCTCTACAAAGAGAAGTTGTCGCTGAGCACAGTACTTCAGATTGAGGAGAAGACCATCACTGATGAACCTGCCAAGTGCAATTCAGACCTTCCATGGTATTTTCTAAAGAAACTGATGATGGTTAATGTGACAGCTAGGAATGTGAAATGTGTATCTGGTTGTGAGTCTGCCTGTGATGGTGCATCAGGAAAGACAGAATTAGATCTTGATAATCTGTTCAGTAGTCAGCAATCAGATGATATGTTGAACCCCCTTGACATAATCACTGCTCTCTTCCTGTGCTCTGATGGTTTTGTACAGCAGGAAATGACTCTAAAAATGTCCATGTGTCAGTTTTCTGTGCCCCTGCTGCTCCCTGATTGTGACACAAAGCAGTGCACACTCATGCTTTGGGCCATGAGAGACATTGTTAAAAAGCACAGACCTCAGTCACTTTCAGAATCCAGGGGCTTTATTGAAGACAGAATTGTTGTCTCTGAACTTCCAATGATATCTTTTGTGAGACTGGGTGAGTGCTCCTTGTCCAAGTCAGAGATCCTCAACAAGCTTCTGAGCAATTCTCAGCAGTACCATGACACCTTTGTTCACTCTAACATGGAGTGTGGTGACAGTCCAAGGAGAATATCCAATGGATTGGCTGAAATTTCTTGGTACCTTCCTTGTGGGAACAAAAACATGGACATTTTCAGTGAGCCAGTAGCTGTAGCTAACCTTCGTGGGGACATTGCTTCATTTGAAACACAATTTTCTTTTTTGTGTCAGACATCTGCAGCAGTTTTTGTGTTCTTTGACAAACTGGACTCTGACTGTGAGCTGCTTATGAACCAACAACACAAGGCAGAGATCTTCTTGGTGGGTAACCATCAAAGCAATCACTCCAGTAAGGATGCTCTTAAAAAGGTAGCTACCAAGTTGAGCTTGACTAACAACAACATCCTTCTGAAAGCTAAGCACATGAATGACGCAGACTTTGTCAAAAAATTGCGAATCACAGTTAGAGATGTATTTCAGAGCTCAAAGAGGAAGATGAGAATCGAGCAGATGGCTAACATTGCCCATGATCTGGGAATCTGGGTTGATGAGGACTGTCCAGAGTGCCAGAATGCCAAGAACAATGCTGATGCCATCACTGCAGAAATTCAAGACATCCTGAAATATAAAGAAACTCAGCTACCCTTGCAAGGCCAAATATGGAAGGAACTGTCTCGCTTAGAGAAGGAAGAATTTCGGCTTCGAAAAGTTGGGTCTGAAAACATAGAAAACTACAAAAGTGATCTTCAGGTAGAGAAAGAAAAACTTCGGAAAGAACAGAACTCTCATGACATGTCAAATGCAATGACATGTTTCATCAATGCAATATCAAGCCCAGGGACAGAGAGATCCTATTTCCTGAAATGGATGCGAATGAAACTCGATAACTTGTCTCGAGAAAAACTGTCTGACCTCAGGGAGCAGTACAAAGAAAAATCAGAAAATTCTGAGAACAAAGAGGAAATCAAAGAGATTGACAGACAGCTTTCCAACAGCTCACTGGGGACTGAACACTTCTTCCGTGAAATGGGTCAGATCTATGAAGCTTCACTCTCCCTTCCAGAAACTGACCAATCACGTCAACAGTTACAGCATCTGCCTAAACTATGTGCAGGATTGTTGCTTGATGGATTTCCCCTTGAGCTTGTAGATGGAGATGCATCCAACATACCTCTCAGATGGGTGAGTGATGTTCTCTCTCAGCTCAATGACCTGGTGTCTCCTAAGAACAAGATACTGGTGGTCACAGTTCTTGGAGTTCAGAGCACAGGGAAGTCCACTCTCCTCAACACCATGTTTGGAGTGCAGTTTGCAGTCAGCAGTGGTCGATGCACTCGAGGTGCCTTCATGTTGCTCATCAGAGTCAATGACAATGTTAAAAAAGCTCTCAGCTGTGACTTCATTGTGATCATTGACACTGAGGGCTTAAAGTCACCAGAACTCGCACAACTGGACAACAGCCACGAGCACGACAATGAGCTTGCAACACTTGTTGTGGGGCTGAGTGATATCACCATTATCAATGTTGCAATGGAGAACTCAACAGAAATGAAAGACATCCTACAAATAG
Source organism: Pagrus major (assembly GCF_040436345.1). Lineage (NCBI taxonomy): Eukaryota > Metazoa > Chordata > Actinopteri > Spariformes > Sparidae > Pagrus > Pagrus major. The sequence continues at coordinate 19,958,623 of NC_133224.1, read as the reverse complement.
TGGTGCATGCTTTTCTCAGGATGACAGAGGTGGGCAAAAAGCCCAAATGTCAGTTTGTTCACCAGAATGTGTCAGATGTTTCAGCCCATGAGAAGAACTTACGAGACAGGAAACTGCTCTTGCAGCAGTTAAACGAGATGACGCAGGCAGCAGCCAAAATGGAAAAGAAAGAGGAGAACAAGAGCTTCACTGATGTGATGGAGTACAGTCCAGACACTGGGAACTGGTACGTTCCTGGTCTCTGGAATGGAAACCCACCAATGGCACCAGTCAATGCAGGGTACAGTGAGGCCGTTTATGAGCTCAAGAAAAACATTATCCAAATGTTAGGAAGTTGTGAGTCGTCTGCTAATAAAATCTTGGAGTTTACAGAGTGGGTGAAAAGCCTGTGGAATGCAGTGAAGCATGAAAACTTCATCTTCAGCTTCAGAAACAGCCTGGTGGCTGATGCATACATGAGGCTGTGCACAAAATGCAACAAATGGGAATGGGAATTCAAAAAAGAGATGTACACCTGGGTAACAGAAGCTGACACAAGAATTTACAACTTTGGCACAGCTGCTGGAAAATCTGAGACATCTAACATGTCAGATTTTCTCACTCATTTGAAAAGCGAAGCTTGCACTGAGCTGTCTAAATGGGAGACAAAGATTCTTGAAAATCTGGCAGAGTACTTCAAGCAAACAGAGGGTCACGTCTATCTAGTTGAAGGATACAGAGAAGACTTTGTGAACAGTGCAAAGAGGCTTCGACGAGAAATGGAGAACTCTGTGTTCAATCAGCTCACAGCAGCAGCTGACATCAGACAGGGAATGGCAGAAATTGACAGAATCAAGGAGAAGCACACAAAACAGATAGAGAAGAGAGTATGTGCATTGATTGAAGAATGTCGGAAACAAAAGGTCAAGATGACAGACAAGGAGCTGGACAAAGAATTTGATAAGATGTGGAATAAAGCAGTGAATGAGGTATCTTATTCCAAGCCAAAGGCCACAAATGTCACCGCAAATGTGTCCCACTACCTGAGAGCAAATCTGTCACATAAGGGGAGTCTAGCATGTGACCTGTTGAGTCAAAAAAGGCTGCAGGATTGTGGACAGGTGCCTTTCAAATATGCCGTGGAAGGATTTTTCCAGCGGTGTCAACACAAACTCAGCAAATGGTTTAATGTTGAAGATCACGTAACGACTTTACAAAAGATAGCTGACCGCATCATCATGGACTGCACAGAGATTGTGACTGACAAAGTGAAAAGAAAAAACAATTACCATGACACTTACATCCAGGAGATCCTACGCATGATTGATGAGAAGCTGCAAAACAATCAGAATGTGAAGATAGAGATCGAGTTTGAAGTTTCTCTTAAACAGCACATCTGTGGATTTGCAGCCAGACAGTTTCAGAAAATGCATGAAGATTTCCTACATGAGAAGGATCCCTACAGATGTCTGAATCAAAACAAAGAGAAGTTTCGTGCTGGTTTTAAAGATGTGTTCGATGAACGAGACCAGTGCCAGAAGAAAGCAGAAGAATTCACAGAATGCTGCTTGAGGCCTGCAGTGGAAGCCTTCATCAATCGTTCCTTGGGTCCTGATATCATTGGTGAAATGAGGACAAAGTTTGAGTTCAGCACACGAATGTTCTTCCAGTATTCAATTTTACTGGATTTGCTCTCAAAGAAGGACTTTAAGAAGTATCAGAGCTACATTTGCTCATATAAGGAGTATGCCAACAAATGGGTTTATGACCGCATAGTGGGACACTTCTCAAATCAGCTTACAATGTTTGAAGATCAACATCTCCAGTCAAGAATCAACAGCATAAATATTGCTATCAACAAAGCTAAAACAGGAAAAAAATGCAACCTGAAGACATTTGTTGAAAATGTCTGTCAGGAACTTGGTGATAAACTGGTCATTTCCCAGGATGCTCTTGGTGCTTTCATGATCCTGAACAATGCTGACCAGGAACAGTTTGCTAACTGGCTCACTGAGTGTGTGAAGGACATGGAACAAGATCTTAGGAAGGAGTTTGAAGAAACAAGCATCCAAATGAAACTAGAATCTCTTCATGTGAATCCTCAGAGGGAGCTTTTGTCACAAATGATCGGCTGTGGTAAACAGTGTCCATTCTGCACAGCACCTTGTGAGGCAGGAGGAGGAGAACATATAGAGCACCAAACTTCACTACATCGACCAAATGGTCTCGGTGGATTCAGATGGAGTAGTTCAGAAAAACTTGCCATTGACATTTGCTCTTCTTCGGTGGTCAGTGACACGCGTTTTCGCTGCGCTGCCACAAATGGTGAATACCACCCTTACAAGCGTTACACAGAAATTTTCCCAGACTGGAAAATTGCTCCAGATGCAAGCCTTCAGGCATCAGACTACTGGAAATATGTGCTGGCAAAGTTCAATGACAAGTTTGCTGAAGCATATAATGCAAAGGCTGCTGATATTCCAGTAACTTGGAAAAATATCACATACGAGCAGGCAGAGGAGAGTCTGAAAAAGACATTCAACATCAAATGAGAGTACTAACATTCCTCACATGTACAAAGGTACACATCTACCTTTCATAGATATTTAGAAGAGTAGAGAATTAGAAACAGTCACATACTTTATACAAGATGACAAGGTAGAAGATATTGTCTGTACACAGACATTTGGCCACTTTGGCTTACAATGTGGATATAAAAGAAAATCATTGCAATACTGCTTAACTTTAGCTGAGGTTGCAATAAACATAAACATAATCTGCTGTAATAATCACTGTTTGTATGTAATGCTGACTGCATCTACATCTTCAAGAGCTATTTTACACGCTGAGTCATTTAACATGTGAAGAACATACAAATATTTCCAGTTTGATCTGAGTTTAATCTATAATCTTTGTGTGATTGATGAATGTCATTGTATTGCCACTGAAAAAGATGTGCAGTTAACAGAGTGACAGAAAATAGTTTTTCTTTTTGTCAAATATCTGACATATAGTCTTTCATTGTTTATGTGGAATTCCTGATGTCAAATATTTACACTTAGTGTACTTTTTTAAAAGTCAGTCTTTACACGGTAGGACAGAAAGTTGTTTTGCCGATTAAGGATGATAAGTTTGTTTTTGTTTCTGTGATATTTCTGACGTCAAATATTTTTTTTTTTTTACACACGCTTCATTGGTATTACATACTACTGCATATTGCATTGCCGCAATCAGACAGAAAGTTGTGTTTTTAAAGTTGATGTTTATTTACTCATAATTCATTCATTTTGTTTGTGTCTTTTAAAAAAAATCTATATGCATATGTGATTTTCTTCACTCAAAATAAGAAAAAGTCATATACAGTATACAAGATGACAAGGTTGAAGATATTGTCAGTACATGTAGACATTTTGCCACTATGGCTTACAATGTGGATATAAGAGAAAGTCATTGCAAATAGTTCTCATCTTTCACTGAGATTGCAACAACCATAGTAGATAATAATAATCTGCTTTCACTGTATGTTAAGGTTGACCTCATCAATATTTTAAGAGCTTTTTGTGTACTTGGAGTTTATCTAATAGTTAAGAACATACAAAATATTTCCAGTTTGATCTGAGTCTGAATTTGTGACCCTTTGTGTGAAAGGCAACAAAATGACAGAAGCACGTTTTTTTTCAAATATCTGATACGTACACTTTTATTGTTTATTTCTGTGAATGATCTGATGTCAAATATTTACATTTATAGTCCTTTTTTTTAAGTGACTCAGTCTTTACGTGGTATTAAGTAAGTTTGTTTTAAAGGGTGATTTAAGTTTTTGTTTCTGTGATGTATCTGATTCAAATACTTATTTTATACATCACTCTGTTTGCATGTGGAATTAATTATTAGAACTTAAAAAAACACAGTATGGGACGTATCTGATGCAAAGTATTTCAGTGTGTTAAACGATCATTCAGTCAACATGTAGCTTTCACATGACAGGGTCAGGGTTAGTTTGTAGTGGGTTAGGATTAAGGTTAGTTTGTTCCTTATCTAATACAAGGTACAAGATAGATTTGTCATGTTTTAAACAGCATTTAATGAATGATTTTGCTAAATCCGAATTTAGAATCTCTTTGTTTATGTTTCTGTGAAGTATCTGATTCTGAATATTTACATTGTTTAAAAGAATTAAAATGTCACTCATTCTCTATGTTATAGTTAACATGTATACGTTACTCACTCCTGTTAACTGATTCAATAAAGACACAAAATTGTCAGACTGGTTATGAATGTCTTTAATGTTTCCCAGATCAGAATCACAGCATACAGTGTATAATAACTTCTAAAGTAAACAGAAATATCATCACCTCATTTATTTATATAGTTTTACTATACTTTTTTTTTAATGATCATCTTTTTAAAATCCATTATTTAACATTTTTCTTCATCTCAAGTCTTGGGTTTCTGAATTCAACAAAGAATGTTAAAACAAGACAACAGGTGCAGTTTTGCAAGTGTGTGAACTGGAATTCTAATTAAATGACATATGCAGCAAAAAAGTAGAATATGCAATGTTCAGGTTGAAAGATAACTTTTACAAAAGCGGAGAAAAGGCAGGAAAAATATAATACCAGCTATAAAAAAATAAAAATGGGGATGAAGTGACTTGTGTTAGGGAAATTAATGATGTATTTCATGATTTTTATACCAGACATAGAAATCGGAAGCTAATCCATCATCAGAAAAACTTATGCCTTTTTTAAATAAAATCTCCCAAAACTGTCAGAAGACCAGACTAAGAAAATGGAGGAAGTTATTACAGAACAGGACGTTAGAAAAGCAATTTTATCTCTCAAAGTAGGTAAATCACAGGGAGTGGTGACCCTTACCAGTAGAATATTATAAAAAATATATTGGTATACTGGCGCCTGTACTGACAGGTGTATACACAGAAGCATTCACATTAGGGCAACTTTTTTGGCTTTGGGGAGGGATTTTTAAAATGGGTTCAAATGATTCATTCATCACCTAAAGCATCTGTTGTGACTAATGACCACCTCTATTCAACCTTCCAAGAGGCTCAAAGCAAAGAGATCCTCTTAGTCCTCTGCTTTTTGTTTCATTTGTAGAACGACTTGCTGTAGCAATAAGAGCAGACAGACATTATGGGGGTCTGGGGTGGGGGTCATGAACACAAATTATTTTTGTACACAGATTATATTTTATTACTGATATCAGACCCTGGTAAATCTAAACCTCTAGTTTTAAGCAGGATTGAGTCATTTTCAGAAATTTCTGGGTACAAAATTAATTGTCACAAGTCGGAGGCCATGCCTGTCTCTAGAACATGATAGAGATAGATAGATAGATAGATAGATAGATAGATAGATAGATAGATAGATAGATAGATAGATAGATAGATAGATAGATAGATAGATAGACAGATACTTTATTTATCCCGAGGGAAATTCAAGTGTCCAGTAGCATACAAAATACAGAACATACATTACACATATATAATATATAAAATTATAATTAACAGTAGCTACAGTAAACAGTGCAAATGGATGTGCAAATAGATAAATTGTCCATTGTCTATTATCTATTGTCCTCCCTGCCTTTACTGAGAGCTGTTGTACAGTCTGATGGCCAGGGGGACGAAAGAGTTTTTGAGTCTGTTGGTGGAGCTGGACTGGGACAGCAGTCTGCCACTGAACACACTCCTCTGCCTGGTGAAGGTGTTGTGCAGAGGGTGGTGGGTATTGTCCAGTATGGACAGCAGTTTGTCCAGGGTCCTTCTTTCTGCCACTGTCACCAGAGAGTCCAGCTCTGTGCCCACTACTGAGCCAGCTCTCCTCACCAGTCTGTCCAGTCGACCGGCGTCTCTCTTCTTGCTTCTTCCTCCCCAGCAAACCACAGCATAAAAGAGGACGCTGGCCACCACAGACTAGTAAAACATTTGCAGCAGTTTTTTGCAGATGTTGAAGGACCCCAGCCTTCTCAGGAAGTACAGACGGCTCTGCCCTTTCCTGTGTAAAGTGTCCATATTTGCTGTCCAGTCCAGCTTGTCGTCCAGCTGCAGCCCCAGATATTTATAGGTCCTGACCACCTCCACATTGACCCCCTCAATGGACAGGGGTTGGAGATGTGGTTTCTTCCTTCTGAAGTCCACCACCATCTCCTTGGTCTTGGGGGTGTTCAACTGCAGATGGTTGGACCTGCACCACCTCAAAAAGTCCTCGACCAGGCTCCTGTACTCCCCCTCCCGTCCATCCTTGATACAGCCAACTATCGCAGTGTCGTCCGAGTATTTCTGCATGTGGCAGAGCCCGGAGTTGTACTGGAAGTCGGAGGTCTAATGTCCTGTTCTTCCTGATGGGGCAGCTTACAAACTGGTGAAAGTCTGGCAGCGTCGAGTCCAGTGTCACGTGGTTGAAATCATGGATGTATTATATAACTGGATACCGGACCGGAAAATGGCGGCCGTTGATTTCAACGGAGTTGCTCGCCTGGCGCATACGCCGAAAAAGTTTCTGAAAAATCGGCGTGTCTGCTGAGAGGCGTCGCCATATCCAGGTCTTATAATAGATCCATGGTTGAAATGCCCAGAGTAGGGGTGGGCGGATCGATCCAAATATCGATAGTATCGATACCAACGTGAGTATTGGTATCGGATCGATACTAGCGTGATGAGATCGATATTTTTGTTGTAGTTTCTCTTCTATAAGTTCAGCAAATCACTCATATTTCTTCACAGAGTTTGTGTGAGCGCAGCATCTAGTCCTTATGCGCAGTGCTCCTCTCCACCCGCTCACTAAGGTTCACTAGCATTTAAAAGCAGCACACCCAAAAGTTAATGCTGAGCTGCAAAGCAAACGGAGGGAGGAGGAGGAGGGAGCTCCCCAAACCCGAACCAGACCCCTGGCACAGAGACAGACGTCACTGACAGAGGCCTTTCAACAAAAGCCTCAACAATATCCAGGTAGCAATTTCTAGAAGTGAAAGTTATGTCCAGCATTAATTAATGTTGTTTTTCAAAGTGTAATTGGTGGTCAGAGATGTCATTTTAGCAGAGTGATTAAACTATTATCATATATTCAGACAGTTGAAATAAATCTTAATTGTTTTACTGGAACTCAAAAATATATACTTATATTAAGATACATAGCCTACCTCAAACCTGTATGAATATGGCAGAATATAATAACCCTTTTGTGTATCTGTTGAAGGAACATTAGTATTCCTATTTAGGCTACATGCAGATTTTCAAGTAAAAAGTATCGGTATCGGTATCGGTATCGGCAATACTGGCCCTGTAATTACTTGGTATCGGATTGATACCAAAATTTGCAGTATCACCCACCCCTAGCCCGGAGATGGCGATGAATGCGTCTGGATGTTGTGTTTGCAGTCTCGCGATGGTGAAGTGTATGACGTCACACGCGGTCTCTGCGTGCGCACGCGGAGGGACGTAAACAACAACAGCAACGGTGTGGGAGAACTCTCTAGGCATGGAGTCATGGATCTACATCCATGCATGGAGTATGGTCTGAGACCTACCGCCAGCAACTCTGTCTCTGTTGCACACGAGTCCCTGTTTTTCATCAGTTGTTTGTGCTTTCCAATTCAAGTGGATTTCAGAGGATGTGAAGTACTTGGGGATGAAAATGAGTGCAGATTTAGGGAATATTGTTGAAATTAACATGCAACCTACATGCACCAATCTGGACAGGCGGAAAATGATAAATCTCATCCTGTGGGGCAAAATAAATACCATTAAGATGGTGATAGTCCCTTAATTTAATTACATATCAATGATGTTACCACTTAATATACCCAACGAGATATTTCAACAATATAATTGAATTGTCAGAGACTATTTATGGAAAGGGAAAGGGCAGAGGACCAGCTTTAAGAGGCTATGCACTCGTAGGCAAAGCGGTGGCTTGGCACTCTCAATTCTAGAAAATATAATTTGTCATTTGGAACGGCCAAGTTAGTGAATCATTGGGCACAATACGATTCTCACTTGGATTGGATAAAAATAGAGAAATCTATTACAGCCCCTTTGAAACCCTCTGAAGTCCTTTCACAGGTGAGACAAATAGATGGAGAAATAAACCCAACCCCAACATCCAGTGGGTATGGTCCCAGGTGCATAAAAGGATGGAAAATCTCAATAAAGACAAGTTTATTCTTCTATATGGAATAACACTCAAGTACGGATAGGGAAACATTCATTTAATTGGAATAGTCGGCAGGGGAGCGCTATATGTGTGATTAATGATTTGTATAGAGATGACACATTTAAGACATATCAGGAGCTAGTTGACCAGTATGACTTGGAAGTGAAGGGAGAATTCTGGAAATACCTTCAGCTAAGGAGCCTGTTCCAACTTAACAGGGTTTAAAGAACCAAATATGATACAGAAGCTCTTTGACATAATGCACAGTGCTTCATTGTTCTACAAAACCATTATTAATACACAAAGTGATGAGTGCGAAAACGGACTTAAGACACGATATTGGAGAGGGGACATGACAGGATATAATATCCAGTACTGGCTGGGCCACGAGAGATATTAGAAGTAAATTAACACGCTACCAAATTATACATAGATACTATAACACCTCATCAAAGCTATTTAGAAAGGGCCTGATACATGATAGAAATAGTGGAAATGTAAGGATACAGTGGGCACATGCTATGTGGGAATGCCCTGTGGTTATTCCCTTTTGGAGATTGGAGCTGGTGAAACTGGGTAAATGGGTAGAACAGCCATTGCCACACTCCCCTCAGTTATGTCTTCTTGGGGATAAAACATCTCTGCCACCAGGTGTCATTAAAGCTCAGTTTGGTTTGTTGGTAAGTTACAGCAGCAAGAGTTGTTTTAAGTAACTGGAAAAATACAAAAACTGCAGAATTCACTGAATGAATTAGACTAATGACAGAAGCTGCCTCTCCTGAATACTTATTGGCTCAAATCAATAATACAAAAAGGACATTTTCTGAAGTCCAGGATAACTTCTTTCTATTTATTAAGGGCTCGTGACAAAGTATATATGGGTGCATCTGTGAAATGTTTACATTGTCATTATAGACCGTCTTTCTGTTCTTGTTTTGTTTGCTGTTTAAGTCACATGTCTGTGTGTAGAATATTTAATTGAAAGAAAATCAATAAACATTTGAATGACAAAACGTGTGCTCATATTAACAGGCATGTACATTATTTCATATGCTTTGGAAACGAGATTATAACTGCTGACTTCTCTTTGGGTAGATCCCATCTCACCTAAATAGTTTTCACGTTTCCTTCACTTGCATCTTTTCCTCGTGTCGTAGTCCTACCGAGGATCCGTGGAGAGACGCGAGGAGACCACAAGAGGAGAATCCGAGGGAATCTGTTTTAAGAGAAATGAGACCACCTTTCCTCTGCAGCGTCACGTGAAGCGACACCCGTTTCTGATGACGGCTGCAGCTGATCACAGCTGGATCAGCTGTCCGTCGGCTTTAACAGCTGTAGAGACGTCACATGAATTGATGCCAAAAATGCCATTATCTTTATTTTCAAAAGAGGAAGCTGAGAAAATAGAGTTGGTAGACAGAAGCTGATTAAATGTGGTCATGATACCTTTTGGCAGACATACAGACATGCTATCAGCAATTTATATAATCAGCAATTATTGTTTTTTATCCCTCAATGTGCTGATTACATTTTAAATGCCCCTCGTGATTTCCCATCTTCAAAATCAGACCAACAGTTCAAATCCAAAAGATATCCTAATAAACTTTAAGGATCAATACTGTGATCCTTTAAACTAGTCAATGTAAATGATTTCTCTCTTATCATACAGGGTTGTTGATTCATCATCTTTCAAATTCTTAATAGTTTCAGCTCTGCATCCTAGACCCTTCAGTAAGTCCATTGATCAGCAGCAAATTGACAACTACGCTTATATTAACTAAAACATACAAGTAAATGTCCTCAACACTGTCTAACTCCAGGTTCTGTGATGTGATGATTAGCCTTTGTTCTCTGTATCATTGTAACACACTCCTGTCCTGTTCTCACATGTCCACTCTCTGGCTCTTTGTATCCATCAGTTAATATTGGTATGAAGTTATAATAATTCTTTTGCAAATATTTTTTAACCAAGAGTCCAATATTATCCTCATTTCTTTTAATCCATTTACGCTTCTGGTCCACAAGTTGTAAGTCAACATTGGGTACTGGAAATATTCATGGAGGAACATTACCCCATTTGGACATACATTTATTTATACCATATTCTTCTGCCACTGAATTAATATGCCTGTTACGCTCAGCCTAGGGTTGCAAAAGCGTGACATAAAACGAATGACAAAACAATGTATTTACAACAATCATAATTTATTAACAAAAAACAATTACAGAGTGTGAGTGAAAATGTATACAGTGGTGGAGCCTCTGTCCAGGGTGAGCTCAGGCCAAAATAACAAACAAAAACCCAATCTAAACTTCTGATTGGTAATCTAACTAAACCCTATGAACGAAAAGGAACAAAAAGAAAAACAAACACAGAGCCCTCTAGCACTTAACTAAACGCTAATTTATCAAGCACAAATACAAGTAAGGCACGAGCGAGGAGGATGCTGTTCGCTGGTAGAGATCCTCGGCATCTTCTGGGCGGAACCGTTTTAAATATCCCCGCTCTCCTGTACCAGCCAATCCCCAGCTGCAACGTCACTTGCTCTTGGCCATTGCAATGTGGGAGCTGATGAGTGGAGATTAGCTTTGGAGGGAGGACAGGAGCTCTCACTCGACTTGGAACCTAAACACACAAATTAATAGCACAACACAAATGCAAAATACGTCTGGAGCCGTAACAATGGCATCCAAATCCTTTACCTTTAAGCTGCTGTTAGTACTTCCAGCAATCACTTATTACCTTAGTTGCAGGTTGTTCCTCTCCGGATCCCTTTAACTTAACCCAATAAGCCAATGCCAAATTTGTACGTCTTGGATCTAATGGTAGTTCATTAGCATCATTAGTCTTAGAGCTCTGAACTGAATTCGGTCTAGTTCTTCGAAGATGCTCTTTGCTGCTGCTCCGTATACCACAAATCCATAGTCCATGTATGACCGTATTAAAGCTCTATAAATATCCAACAGTGATTGCTTATCTGCTCCCCACTCATAACCAGATACTGATCTCATGAGATTCAGAACTTCTTTGCACTTTGTCTCAGTCTGTTTAACATGGTTCCTCCATATACATTTCTCATCAAACCACGATCCTAATATATTTTGCCCATATCATTTAAGCTGCACATGATCTACCCTTCTCTTCCTGGTAAATATCATGTAACATGATTTTGTAACTGACATCTTGAATCCCCAGCCATATGACCATCTTTCAACCTTTTGTATATTATCCTGAATGCAATTAATCACATGTCTGATGTTTTTCTCTCTTTTCCATATAGCCCCATCATCCACATAAAGTGATGTCCCAATATCTCCACCAACATTCACAAAAATATCATTTATCATAATGTTAAACAGAACAGGGCTTATCGCACTACCTTGATGAATACCATTTACTATATCAAACTCTTGTGACACAGCATCTCCAACTTGTCAATGTCAAAGAACACTACAGCCATGATCTCTTTCATTGTAACAGCTTTTTCTGCCTCATTTCTAACTTTAACTAAAGTATCTTCTGTAGATCTTCCTTTACGAAAACCACTTTGACATGTGCTTTGCAGACCTCCTTGTCCTAAATAGTATGTCAGTCTATAAACAATGACCTTTTCCATCTACACCTTCCATCCATATCTTATTAACCAGGTTTAGTATAATTTCCAGCACTTCATCTGGGAGTTGTCTGAACATAGCATAGCATAGTCCTTGATCTTGATCTTGTCCTGGAGCTGTATATCCACTTCTCTCTGATGCCATTTTTAACTCATGTAATGTAATATCCATATCAAGACATGATCCATTACCATCCGTCTTCTTTGTAACATCATTATTTTCTGTTTATGGATTTCATCTAAGTGGCTTCCATTTGCAAACTTCTTACCCAATAGCTCAGCGTTTTGCTCGTTTGAAATGGCCAGATATTCTCTATGGGATTTTAACAGATTTCATTTTTCTACTCATCTTTTTAACCATTGCCCAAATGTCATTAAGTTTAATTTCTCTGCCTATGGAGGAGCAGAATTGTGAACACTCCCTATATTAGTATCAGTTATGACATTCCATTCACATAGGGTACTCATATTTCCAGACACTAGGGTAAGATCTAAACATGAGACTCTGTTTCTTATAACATCCACCCTGGTGCCTCTTCCATCATTAAGACAGACAAGAGCTCTCTCCTAAATTAATTCTTCCACCACTTCTCCATTAGTATCTGTATGTTCACTTCCCCAAAGAGTATTGTGGGCATTGAAGTCTCCGCACCAAATTTCACTCGTGTCTGCACTTCCTGATATCTCCTGAAATGTTTGCATTGTTAAGTTCGTGCAAGGGTTGGAAAAATTGATGACTTTAACATCTCCTCTGGGACTACACATTTCTGTCACTATGCATTCGTACTCATTTGATACATTGATTCTTCTATAGGCTAAAGTGTCCTTAATAAATGTTACACATCCTCCACCTTGCCTTCCAATTCTATCATATCACACAAAACTATATCTTGGCATGACAAAGTCCAAGTGTGGTCTTAACCATGTTTCTTGTATTCAAATAACATCGGGTACCACTTTCAAATCAGCCACAACTTTCTTGAACTCTTGCCCATTGGCATTTAAGCTCCTGGCATTCCATTGTAGAATATGGATTACCATAAGGATGATACTAATTACCTTGAGACAGTCCATCATAATTTCATGTATCAGTTCAGCTGTAATTTCTTTAAACCCCAGGATCTCTACAGCTGCCTCAACAATTGTCTTGATTCTATCACTTTTTCTCTTTTGCTGCATTGCAACATTCACAGTCTTACAGATGAAAGCAACAAAGCTAATTTTGTCCACGATCAGTGTGTAGGAAGCAGAAGCTCTTTTTGTTGGTTCTCAGAAAGCCTTGCGCTATTTATCACGTGCACAGCACTGGGTCTGGCTAGTTAACTTTCCTTTCCTTTTTTAACTGCGTTGGCATAAGACACCTGGTTTGTTACTTTATATACTTGTACCTCTCTGGCTTGCCTTTGAACAGGGCACCCTCCATAAGCAGCACTATGTTCACCACCACAGTTACAGCATCTGATTTTTGCATCTTGGCCACACTTTCCATATTCATGTTCACCTGCACATCTTGCACATCTTAGTTTTCCTTACATTGTCCTGCAGTGTGTCCCATTCTCTGACACTTGGAACATCGCAATGGTGCCGGGATAAACTCTCTCACATCATAGCTCAAATATCCCATTCTTACTTTCTTAGGCAAACTTTTTTCAAACTTGAGGACTACTGACAGGCTGTCTGATTTCACGCCCTTTCTTTGTATTTGCAGCCTTGCCCCTTTTACTTCTTGAGCTATCTCATCCATCGACATTGCCAAAGGTACATCATAAATATCACCTTAGTTTTGCTATTTTTCCTGGGACGTGAGCACTGATCTTTTCTCCATTTAATGTATCTGCTCTGAGGGACTTATCTCTTTGCATCTGATATTTTGCAAAGACCAATAGCCTCCTGTTAGTCAAGTATTTAGCAAACGTAATCTTCCCCATTTCTTTTTCAATTGCTTTTGACAGTTTCAGTCGGTGAAAATGTCCCCCTTCTTTTTTGAACACTATCATTACTTGCCATTCCGTTTGTTCACTTTCCCTCCTCATGTTTTTTGCCTTAGTTTTTTTTAGCCATGTCGCCAGCCTCCAAGCCAGAAGCTGCACTACAAGAGCTGTCACTCCTATCTTTCCTCTTTCTACTGACATCCTGCCATGGCATAATATCACTATCTCCATCTGTACTGTCACCCATGATGGTTACAGTCATGGTACAGTTTGTGCTAATCCGCCCATACTCTGTTCACTTCTCTCTCATGATCTCGTGCTCCAAACAATTCTCCACACCTCCATGTTCACTTCACAACACGACGCTTGATACGCCCAAATCAAAGTTGATGCACAGTGTTTCCCAGTTGTCTAACTTTTAATATGAAAATGCATTATCATCACCATCATCTTGCTGCTATTTACAGCAACCTGACACAAAATCGGATACACAGATACACAAGTTTATGTATTTTAGTATAGAAATAACTTGGCCTATATTTTCTGTAATTTATGTAGCATGAAGCAGTTGAACTTCCATTTCGTTATGCAACCCTGTGTTGTATAATGACGATGAAATGACCTTTTACCCATCAGCTAGTTTTTTATGACTTAATGTCCTGTGTACAGCACTTTATTAGTGGCCATTCGGGACAGGTGTGGCTGATAAGTGATGAATCCATGTGACTCCAGATCAAAGGAAGAAGATTTCTCTATCAAACTTTTTAGAGACTTTAGTGGGGACCATGGGTTGTCTTTGTTTCTCTAAATTCTCAGCTTTGGTACATCTGGCTTGGTATATAGAACAGTACCAACGCTCCTTGGAATCCTGCCAGGTCAGGCAAAGGGGACAAAATGCACAAAACTATTGGGATGAGGAAGGATTGACTGAAAAAACTTCCCCCTATCTCAATATTTTCACACAATACATCTATGAGAAACATCTCCCATTAAAGAGCTGGTAAAAAGACCTTCATATTGTTTCAAAAAATTGCAAACCACTCAAATATGCGCTCCCCATTGGCTGTTTCATGACCCTCCTTTTAGCAAAGGGGTGGTAGCATGGCCAGTTTAGCTTTATTGGAAATCACATGATGGATTTCTTGGAAAACAAAACAGAAAGTAACTTTGCAGAATAAAAGGAGACGCCTGCAACCGGCTCTTGTATTGCAGGGCAGAGCTTTATCGTCAGGACAAATACCTTTAATGTATACTGCGTAGAAGAAGAAGAAGAAGAAGAAACACTTACAATGGATGAATCTCTCCTACAAAGGTAGGCTATAATTTATTACATCTGTAATGTACTTTTCAAATGCAGGCTTTCCATACACTAAAACAGAAATATGACTCAGCATATTTTATATGCCCTTGAATCTCCCATAGTGGGTTGATTACAGTAATTCTTTTTGTTTTGGTCAAAATTGTAGTCTGGCAGGCTGCAGAGTGCAATTAACTGTGTGATTTTTGTGTAAAGGGTTGTTTCTTGTTACTTTCAGGGAGAGGAAGTTTGAATAATCTGGACAACGTGTGAGGTGCCTGAGTGTCCCCACAATGGGGGACTCTGATGAGGAGGTAAACAGTTATGAAATATAATATAATAATATAATAAAATTATAAGCCAAATATGTGTTTTCAGCTATTGTGAATGGGTTTTGCTACCAATATTGTTTATATTATACTGCCATTATTTCTCATTTAATAAGGACTTCCATGATGCACCTGATTCCTTCTCTGAGCCATGCTGTGAGGAAGGAACAGATGCTTCACCAACACCACAGTCTGACTGTAAGTGTGTCAATAACTGATCCAATTTATTGACTAAATACATGCTATAATGTGGAAATATATTGAGATGCACTTCTCTTTTGACAGGTGTCCCTCCACCAGAAATAACAGTTCTCAGTGTTGGTCAGAAGACTGTTTCCTTTGGTATATCACTCACTGATGACTCTGTTAAGTATACACTGGAATTAGACTACTCCTGTGACACACAGAGAGGCAGTTTGATCAGAGGCGACTCCAGCACTGTGGAGGTTGAGGGACTGATTCCTGGGACTGAGTATACTTTCAGCATCACAAGGATTGCAGACAATGGAAATCGAAGCAAAGCAACCTCGCTGTCTGTCTTCACAGGTAAATCTGAAAAACACATGAACACAAGAAAAATCAAACACAACTAAAACTACAAAGTGTTGTCTGATTGGTCTTTGTACTCAACATATGCAAATGTGCTTCTTACTAAGAGGTAAGCTCTGAATTTATGTTATGAAGGTTAATTTCAGAATAAAGAGGTGGTAAAATGTTCTTCAAAGTGCATGAAGTGATCATATGTGTCATTGTCTTTTACCACACCTCTTGTGCTTGGCAGTCAAACTGCAACTCAAAGTGCAGGCAAACACTGACAGAACATGAATTTCCAGTTGTGCAAGAGAAAACAACGGACACAAACGACCTGACTCTCAGCAACCTGAGTCCAGGGGTGTGTTACTCTCTGCAGGTTTCTGCACAACTTAGGAATGGAAGAAGAAGCAAGCCAGCTGTAACATCTGCCAACACAAGTAAGTTAAAGGAAATCACAAGTGCATTAAAAATGAAGAATTATTTTTCAAAATAAATTCAGACACGTAGGGGCAACAAGAGGATTGTATTACATGAAATCAAATACAATCCTATAGAAATAAAACTCTAAAAGTGAAATTAAAGTAATATTAAGACCCCTGCTCTCCAGTAGTGCACCAACACAAAGACCTTCTCAGAGCGATGTGGGTTTGTAGAGATTGATTGATGGTCACGAAAGTCCAGAGAAACAACTTCGTTTTGGTTGAAAGCGGTGCAACTGCCAAACCAGGTGTTGAAGCAGCCAGTCAGGATAATGTTAGTGGTGCCCCTATAGAAGTTGGAGAGTATGTTGGATTCCATTTTGAACCTCCTCAGTCTGCGGAGGAAGAAGAGCCATTGTCCTGCTGTCTTTGTGTTAGTGTTGATGTGTTTGGTCCAGGTCAGATCCTCACTAATGTGAAACCAAAGGAACCTGAAGCTGCTGACTCTCTTTACTGTGTCCCATTGAAGGTGACGGGAGCATGTACAACTCCCCGTCATTTTCTGTAGTCCACAATCAACCTCTTTGTTTTCCTGATGTTAAGATGGAGGTTATCAGGGGGCATCAAGAGTTCAGGGCTCAGAGTGATTCATGATGGTGGATTTAGTGATAATGGGCAGTAGCTGCTCAGGCAGAGGGATTTAGTCTTTTTAGGGACAGGGACACTGGTGTTCTTCTTTTTTTTTTTAAAGGTGTGGACTACAAACAGGAGCAGTCACAGTGTAGGAACACGTCCATTGGCTCTGCGTTTTATTGAGGCCCTGTTCCTTGCCTTAATTAGTCATTTCATCTGCAAGTTTACTGTTAAGAAAGAGGCACCTTGCAGTGTCTCTCCTCTTCACCTGGCAAGGAGGACGTTGTTTTCCTTTCAATAAAGCCGTCAGATAGACGGTTCACAGGAGACCCCCTCCTGTTATTTACAACTATCTAACATCGTCTGTCCCCCCCTGTCTTGTGATAATGGTAAATGGTCTTGCATTTCTATAGTGCTTTTCCAGTCTACTGACAGCTAAAAAGGCTTTACAATACTTGCCACATTCACCCATTCACACACACATTCATACACTGATGGCAGAGGCTGCTCACTTCAAGACAGCAATCTCTGCAGAATTGCTCACGTGTTGATTTTTCTCATTTTTATAATTTTGCTGTATTGATTCACTTCCTTTAAGTGCTTCAACTTTTGTTAAGTATCGTTACCTGATTTAGAGGAAGTGAACTTTAATTAAGCTTGCTTGTATTAAGTGACCAAGGAAATTTCGTCCAGCTGGCGTCTAACCTTCAGTTATTTTAGTCAAGAAGTTAAACTAGTTTACAAGTCAGAGCCTAAGAACCACCACTCAAAGCGACAAAGAAGACCATCGTCTTTATTAAGATCATCATCATTGATAAAGACGTTTCAGTAACGGGCTGTTTCAGAAACTGTGCAAGCGGTTTCCAACGAAAGAAAGACTTTGTGCCAAGCAAAACCCGCTTTGCCCCCAACGCTCACAAGTGGTGCCATTCTGCTGGGCATTGGACAAGATTGTCACCGGCTGAGTACTTCTCCGACACCGTACCTAGGTGGTCAAACTCCAGATACCGGACGAGCCGCGACACTCGTCTATTGGACAGAGACTGCCAGTCCGCAGTCGAGCTACGAACCACCGGAGCCCGCTGATGTCCCCAACTCTTCAGAGAAAGTAGGCTAACCATCAATCATAACAGCTGGATTCACACATGAAATACGAGTTGGTGTCTTTGGCTTTGATTCAGATCTTTCGAGCTTAAGAGAAATTCGGTCAGGTTGTCATTAGTATTAAGAGTTACTCTCGTAATATTTAAATACTTTCACCTAACCCGTGATTTCACCATCCACACATATTTCACTAATACTCTCATTACTTTAGTTATTGCAGACTCCTCATCTTTTCGTTACCTGTTGTCATTCGTTTAAATTGCCATTCATTTATTTACTCTGAATTATTTAGTCAATAAACATATTTAACCATATGTCGTTGTCTGTGCAGGTTGGTTTTTAATGTGGAGAACCGATGGAAACTGTGTAGATGTCACTGGTTCAGTTATGAGATTGAATAAATTGATCTGAAATTGATTAGAATTGTTCCAAGTTAACCTTGTCCAGTCGAATTTGATTAATTCCCTCCGGATTATTCCAATAGATAAAACAACGGAGGTGGTGCCCCATTTACGGGTGTTTTATTAATCGCCAGTGATTAATAAATTACATTTATTAGTAGTGTATCTCCTACAACAGGTTGGAAATGACTGAAGCCATCCACTATCACACAAATTAGGGTTTGCGCAAGAAAAATGTTTAACTCACTTTGGAATGGATAATGGCATGACTTGTAATCTTATTTATGACACAGTTAGTTCCATGTAGTGATATTTTTCTTACCATTATGTATATCTTTATCTTAATCTGCTTATACCTCAGTGTATAAAAAAGACATCTGTTGTCTCATCCTGGATCTGAGGAAAAACTATCCTGTTGTCTGGATCTCTATGAGCAGGGTCTCTCTGAGCTAGGTCTGTCTGCATTGGACCTCTCTGAACTGGATGTCCCTGACATATGACAGTTGACAGTGTGCAGTACTACCAGCAGTCACAGAATACAGCTAATGATAGCAATACGTACAAAAGCAGACAGGTTGTAAGCAGGGATGTCCCGAGCCGATCTTCAGAATTGGGATCAGGGCCGATATGGGCATTGTTTCACTGATCGGGATTGGCAATTTTGAATGTGGACCAAAGCCCGATTATTTTTACATCAGATGTCGTAAACGGAGCACAATTTGTGGCAGAATGCAGACGGGCACGTAACGTTACTCTGGCAACCCTGTGGATAAAATGTCTGCAGTGTGGAAATATTTTAAATTAGAAAGCGAAAGCAGTCAAACGGCGACATGTAACATCTGCAATACGACCCCGCGAGGGGGTAACAAAAGAGCTGCACTTAATACTACAAATTTGATATGGCACATAAAAAACAAACACTCAAAGGAATACAATGAGTTCACTCAAGCAATACAGGCAAAGGCACTGAAGCAACAAACACTCGCAGATACTTTCAAAAGGAAAGAGAAATATCCTTGAGACAGCGACATGGCCAAAAATATTACAGAGAAAGTAATTGAATTCATCGCTCTGGATAACCAGCCCATCTCCGTGGTAGAGGATCAGGGTTTTCGCTAGAAAAATATTAGTAAAGGCTAAGTATCGGATCGGGACTCGGTATCGGCAGATACTAAATATAAAATGACTCGGATCGGGATCGGGGTTAAAAAAAAACCAGATCGGGACATCCCTAGTTGTTAGCACTAAAACGGGCTATAGATGTTGTGATTACCTTAGACCTCGCCGAGTGGTGCCTGGAAAAAGTGATCAATTTCTGTGTCTTCCTCTTGCGTGTTCTTCCTAGTGCTAGCTTTATTAGCATCCCTCGTTGTCTGCACAGGTTTCACCAGGTGAATGCTAAGATACTGTACATGCTACCAATGTACTTAAATGCTGTTCTACTGAGCTTACAAACGGCCTGATTATTGTCCAACTTTCCGACCTTCTTATAAAATCCAAATCATTTCCAAACTTTTCATTTTAGATTTGACGGTACATTGTAAATCTTGTCAGCATTGTTGGACATGTTGCTTTTGTTTCCTTGGCAACGCTATGCTAACATTTCTGTGCCGCATCTCCTGAGAGTCTCGCACTGACCTCTGAACTTTGAGAGAGTTTGAAAATGCTGGGAGGAAGTAGCAGCATAGCAGCTTCACTCAGCCGATTCATGACTTTAAAATCAGGCCATCGACCAGTTCACAGTAAATTTAGATTGATCCAGAGGTCCACGTATCGGTGTAGTCTTATCTTTAACATTAAAACCGATTTCCAATTCATATCAGTGATTTGTTGTACCCCTACTGAACTGTATAACAATATCAGTTATAATACTGTGTGACAGTATACAAGTTCAGCAAATGACTGATCCAATTTAATGCTTATTAAGACATGCTATAATGTGGAGATATATTGAGATGCACTTCTCTTTTGACAGATGTCCCTCCACCAGAAATAACAGTTCTCAGTGTTGGCCAGGAGACTGTTTCCTTTGGTATACCACTCACTGATGACTCTGTTAAGTATAAACTGGAATTAGACTACTCCTGCGACACACAGAGAGACAGTTTGATCAGAGACGACTCCAGCACTGTGGAGGTTGAGGGACTGATTCCTGGGACTGAGTATACTTTCAGCATCACAAGGATTGCAGACAATGGAAATCGAAGCAAAGCAACCTCGCTGTCTGTCTTCACAGGTAAATCTGAAAAACAAATGAATACAAGAAAAATCAAACTGAGCTAAAACTACAAAGTGTTGTCTGAATGGTCTTTGTACTCAACATATGCACATGTACTTCTTACTAAGAGGTTAGCTCTGAATTTATGTTATGAAGGTTAATTTCAGAATAAAGAGGTGGTAAAATGTTCTTCAAAGTGCATGAAGTGATTATATGTGTCATTGTCTTTTACCACACCTCTTGTGCTTGGCAGTCAAACTGCACCTCAAAGTGCAGGCAAACTCTGACAGAACATGAATTATCAGTTATAGTGAAACTATTACATTATTCCCACAGAGCCCAGCCCCCCTGTGCAGATTGCAGTCTATCAGGTCAGCAGTGAGTCACTCTCTCTGCGATGGGATCCGCCTGCTGGTGAAGTGGAGAGTTACATTGTAACGTGTTGCCATGAGGGAGAAGTTGTGCGAGAGATGATAACAGACACAAACGACCTGACTCTCAGCGTCCAGGGGTGTGTTAGTCTCTGCAGGTTTCTGCACAACTTAGGAATGGAAGAAGAAGCAAGCCAGCTGTAACATCTGCCAACACAAGTAAGTTAAAGAAAAATCACACTTGAAATAAATGCATGTTGAATGCATTTTTTTTTTAAAGTCACAGATTTTGGAGCAATAAACACATTTCTATCACAAGGATCAAATGAGAGGAATATATTGCATGAAAGCAAATACAGTCCTACAGAAAAAACTCAAAAAGTGACATTATTGATATCAAAACAGTTGCACATAAGTAGTCCACAACAAAGAACTTCTCAGGGCGATGTGGGTTTGTATAGACATTGATCGATGGTATGTAATACCTTAGTGACATTTACCAATACTGTCACTAGTAAATGTGTAGTGCTACTGTAAAGTAAAAGCTGAGTAAAAATAGAAGGATCTATAAGTCCCTATTTCATAACAAATGTCAAACTACACACAATCTGTATGATCCTCAATGTAGATCAATGTTAGAAATACTATAGAAAACTCAAAACCATAATTAAAGCTGCAAGCAGCATTGAGTGGGCCCTCCCACCTTTGTACACGGTGGCCTCATTGCTGGACCTTATTGCTGGCTCTCAGTATTCATGTGCTTTGGACACCGCACAAATGAGTCCTTGAAGCGAAATAGCCAGGGACATGGGTGAAGGCTACTTCCTGCCTGTCAAATTTCAGTTACATCAGTAAAACTCAGAGTGAGAGCTACTTTGTTAAATTTTTGTAGGGGGCGCTATCAAGCCATTTGTCCATTCGTCATTTGTCCAAATGCAAAGACCCACATCAAACATTAGTGTTTCTACTGTTGACATGTGTTCCAAGTTTTGCAAGTTTTCAAACATCCCAAGCCCCTCAGCGATAACTGTCATGGCCAATAATACATTGCCATGGCAATGCTGTTTGATTAAAAAAACAACAACAACAAAAAAAAGATTTTTGAACAGAAACATTGTTAGGCTCTCGAGTCTTCTCTGACCATATCTGAGGTGAATCTGTTTAATCTGCCTGGAGTCATTTGTAAGAGTATAGCACCTGCAATGTCCTGTTACCAGCAAAAATATGCATGAAGTTGTCTTCATAACTCTTAACAAACACATGAAGTTTGAGGCAGATTGGATAAAGCATGTATGAGTTACAACAACTTCCTGTTTCACAAGAAAACCTCAAAATATGCCATGTTGCTACGGCCACGCTGTTAAACAAAAACTCAGTTTTTGGCGTGATGCATCATCATTGGTTTTCTGACCAAATTTGAGGTGGATCTGGTCAAAGGGGCACAAGGCTGCTGCGTTGCTTCATCCAGAGACAGTCTTGTCTTTCTATTTTACTGTGCACTTTTTTTACTTTCCACCCCTCCCTCCTTCCCTCCCTCCCTCTCTTTCACACTCCTGCTTTCTTGCTCTTTCATTGGGGGTAAAGGTAAATCATGTCATCATATTTATTGATAATTAGCAAAGGCAAACTCCATGTAAACAGATTCAGCAGGCAGGAGCTGCACTGCAGGAGCAACACTGCCTATGTGGACACAAACACGCAAATGAGCAGCAGCAGCTGAGCAACACCGCTGCATCTCCATGTCATGTCCTGTAGTCCACAGTCATCTGCTTTGTTTTGCTGACACTGAGATGGAGGGTATTGTGGTGGCATCAAAAGGTTGAGGGCTATAAAGCTTTATGATGGTAGAGTTGAGTGCTACTGGACTCTCATGCCGAGGGATTTAGTCTTTTCAGAGAAAGGGATAACGGTTGTCTTTTTGAAACGTGTGGTCTACAGACTGGAGCAGTGACAGGTTGAAAATTACTGTGTTGGCATCCACAGAGTTCAGTTTGAGATCAACAATGAATGGATTCCTCTGAAAACCACATGACTTTGCCCCATTAGAAAGCGAAGCTATGGACTCAAGCTCCCACAATCCTTAATGTCTTGGCACCTAGGTGCAAAGACTGCGCAGAGGCCCAGCTTTGAGCTTTGATTGGTCCGTGGGAGAGACCCCCGTGTCCATGTTAACAAAACTCCAGCTCCCTCTTAATTCTCTTTCTCTTTCTTTTGGGCCTCTCATCCCTCCTGGTCTGTCACTGGACAGCTGCTGAAAGATGCTAGCTGCAGGGTCTTGCATGCAACTAACCATTTTTCTTAACTTGGCAGTAGAGCCCAACTAATATGGGATTTCTGAAACAAATACCAACTTAAGAGGTGAAAAATCCACGGGTAACTGACTGTTTGAGCTAAAGTGAAAATAGACCTTTTCTATGTGCATCGTGTACCAATTTTGAAAAATGTAGCGTTAATTTTAACTGATAATATATTGTACGTATAAAATATTGTTCTGAAAAGTAACTACCAAGTATAGCAGTAAAATAATAAATGCAGTGGAGTAAAAAGTACAATATTTCCCTCTGATGTTACTAAAGTACAGCGCTTAAGAAAATGTACTTAGTTACATTCCATCACTGCTCTCTAATAAACTACTCATTTGAGATTCATGCTGCAGCTTTGTTCCAATTCTGAAGTGTTATTTCAATGAATAAAACTTCAATCAGAAAATCTTATCAATACATGTCATCTTCAGCAATATTTCACTGTTTACATTCAGCATTAACCAGAATGATAAGCTTGTTGTCACGGAGAGTAAAAAACGGGGACGCTTTGGTTGATTTCCAGCATCGTCTCTCACAAATTATGTATCCAACGTTGCATGAAATGGATAAAGATAATAACCTCTGATTATTCAATATAATTAATAATTATCCCTGATAATAATGAATTATTATTGATATCCAAATGTATCTCAAATACCCTATAAATAATGCTCCAACAACTGTGACATCCGCCATCATGCAAATTACAGTTTGCGCAAGCAAAATGTGCAATTCACTTTGAAATGAATAGTGGCAGATTTTGACTTGTACGTCTTAATTCTGACAAAATTGGTTCCATATAGTACTGGCGAAAATGAATGAACAATTTTTTTGAGTACGAAATGTACCAGGTCAGCAGGTACAACTGCTTCCAGGAAGAAGCCACATCTTTGCACATCGAGTCTGACACTGACAATTGTTCTTGACTTCCCCCGCATACTTATTACCAAACTAACAGCCAGTGATACAAAATGGAAGCAGTATAACCTTCAACTGTACAACAACTCACTTTTACCTGTTTCACACCCGCCAACATCCAGCTTTTGTCTTTAATGTGAGTGTGTACCATCGTAAGGGGTACCCCATGTAAGGGGTATTTATGGTCTCCACCTCCAATTGCCTGTAATGGGAACAGAAGACCTGGGTGAAAATGCTAATATGTGCCACTCTTCAGGTGTGATGTAATGATATTATGTGTTGAAGTTGAGGGCTCTGGCTTGTTAATATTTTTCCATTGGTCTCTGTTCAAGCAGTGCTCAAATGTCATTTAACGCTGAGTTTGAAAGACAGACTGAAATAAAAGACACTAAAAAAGTAGCTGCCATGTCACTAATAACTGAGCCTTGCTGCCAACTGCCTGATTGGTACTGCACATGTGCAACTCGCCACAGAGACGAGAAAAGAAGCGAGATATGTCACTCCTTAGCTACTTCTGTTGTTCAGCATTTTTCAGAATGGGTGTAATCTGGTGAGGTATATGAACTCATGCCTTCTACTGTACCCTGTTCTTCCAGTGCGTTCATGATGACAAACGTGACACGAGGAAAAAAAGAAACACAAAGGCAAACTCGCCTCCTGGCAATGTGAAAGCAGTTAATCGGCTAATTTTAGCAGGTTTTCCCGCATTTAAAAACGCTTGTACTTGTGCTTGTAGTGTTACGGTGGGGGTTTTCTTAGGAGATCGAAGGCAGGAAGTCAGGGAGTTAAGGATTTTATTTTGCAATAGAGTTCTCTTTGAGGGAAACATAGATGAGATGAGATGAGATGAGATGAGATGGATGGGTGGGTGGGCGGGCGGGCGGGCGGGCAGGCAGGCAGGCAGGCAGGCAGGCAGGCAGGTACCGTACAGAACGGAACAATCTGGCACCGGAGTAGTGGAGAGACCAGGGTAATATAGCCAGAGGATGATGAGCTGATGAGAGACAGGTGTGCCTCTCCGCTGCTGCAGACACCACTGCCACGCCCACAGACACACACACAGGGAAGGGAGCAGGTGAGGGAGAAGGGAGGTGGAAAAAACACAGAACAACAGAAAAACAACCACTGCGACGACTGCCACAGTAGCACCGTGACATGTAGTCTATTAATGTGGAGTATGAATTAAAGTTGTTTGTGGGTTGTTCAAAGTTACAGTTTGCAAAAAACCCCAAACTTTTAGCTGAAATAAATCCTTTTGTTTCCTAATAAATTGCAATGTTTGGCGACATAAATGGTCATTTCAGCTGTTTTAATTACTCCTGGCTCTATTGGCCGTACCAAGTCTACAAGTCCAATAGTTTTAAATGGTGTCACCCCTAATTACACTTGTTATATATAAAAACATGAATATAAAAACAAGCAAGCAACATTGAACAGGCCCTCGCACCTTCGTTCACATTGGGGTGTACAGCAGTTGTGAATTTGGATGGAAAGTTTCCACCTCAAACATTTCAGAAATTGTGGAACCCTGATGAGAATACAGTGATCGATTCAGATTCTCTCAGTTGTTTGTAGACATTTTCAAATATAGCTACTAGTTTCAATAGAAGGTTTGTGGTAACTAAGTCTTTATTTATGTGGGGATTGTCTCTTTTAAAAGATATTTTATTGCCATAAAATTTGCGGCTGTCTGAATATCTTTTTACTTTCCTCTCTTTCTTAATACCATTCCTTTTTTTGTTGATTGGATTTCATTTTCTGTCTCTTAATAATCTTAGCTTGGTGTTCAATCTGAATGTGACTTTGACTCTACAAAGTGGCTCCAAAAATGACTTTACTCTTTTTAATTTTCGTTAGCGTGTTTCCACCTGATTTCCACCTGTAAATCTTAAAATGTCTCTGCTGACAGTTTATAATCATATGGATTCTGTTATATTGTGTTGTGACTGAGAGCCTGACTCACCGTGCATCATGGAAAGCGAAATTACATCACATAATCACCATCAGTGAATAGCGGACCCTGTCTGGCTCTCACTCATGGAGAGGGGTGCTGTTTACTGGGGGGAAGTTCACCAAAGACTCTCTCCACTGGTGGATCAGAGACAGAACAAAACTGTCCCCCGATTCCGCCTCTGTAACTTTCATACAGACAGCGAGGCGGAACAACGGTGCAATATTCCCGCCTTGAAGATCAGTGTGAATGGGGCTTCTTGAGTAACTGAAAGCAGAGAGTGGTGGTCCAAAAACTTTTAAAAAATCAACACACATCATCTTACTGGTTTCAGGTATACTGTCAAACATTTTGTTGGAGTTTCTTTAAAAAGTAAATGGAATGAAAAAAATATGCAAACAGTACAAATCACAGCAAGATATTTACCGACATACCGTTTGATCAGTCTGAACAAAGATCACATCACAAATCACCAATTACCATCTAGAGAATGTCTATGTCCATTTTGGTAATATTTAAAGACAGACTTGTGGAGATATAGACATTCAGCTCTTCAGTTCAGCTCTTTAGGAAATATGCAAGATTTTTAAGGATTTTTTTTTAAGTTTGCTAAATTTTGTAGGGGGTGCTATCAGGCCATTTTACCCAATTCTGAAACTCATTAGATGTTTTCAGGCCAGGACTCTGATCAAGCATGTGAAGTGGGGAAGAGTCAATCATCAATCAATCAAAGTTTTATTGTCATTTAGCTGTACCTGCAAAAGTAGTGCAGCAAAAATGAGATTGCGTTTCTCCGGGACCCCATGACACGAACACAATAAATACACACAATATATTACTATAATAAATTAAAACTAAAAACTATGACTAAGGCTCATGAAGTGCAGTAGTGCGCATGCTCCAGATCAGCAGTTCAGCAATCTAACAGCTTGTGTCAACCATGTACACACAAGTTACAACAATATCCGATCTACAGTCAAAAGCTTACAGAAAGTGTATATCATGGTAGTTTTCAGTTCTATGATTTCTACAGCTCTCATTTTTCTGTGATTGAATTAGTGGCACACATACTACGTTGTTACTAAAAACATTCATGAAGTTTGCTTCAAATCTAAATTTATTATGGGTCTTCTGAAAATGTTACCAAATCTACTGGTTCAAAAATATATGTACAGCAACTTGAACAATTAATTTTGGTGATTATGGAAAGTTGTGTGAATCTATTCTAATTCATCTGCAATGAATTGGAAGCTGCTGAAAGATAGGTGACAGTGTCCAAAGTCAAGTATGTGAGAGGCTGCCGTGCAACAGAGATGCTCTTGAAACAAACGTGGCACCTTAAAGCTCAACTGAAGTTTTCTGGTGATCACATGCATAAAGAAAAACCCTTCTGGAGGAAAACTCTGTGGTCAGATGAAACAGAAATTTAGTTGTTTGGCCACAGTGACCTGCAATATGTTTGGAGGCCTTTCACCCCAAGAACACCCTACCTACTGTAAAGCAAGGTGGTGGTAGTATTATGTTGTCGGGCTGTTTTGCTGCCTGTGGATCTGGCGCTCTAATGAAAGTAAACAAAATAATGACGAAGGAAGATTATCTCCAAATTATTCAGGAAAACATAAAATCATCAGCCAGAAGATTGGGTCTTCGGTGCAGTTGGGTGTTCCAACAGGACAATGATCCCAAACACACTTCAAAAGTGTTAAAGGAATGGCTAAATCAGGCTAGAATTGTGCCAGGAAGCTAAGAAATTTAGTTGAACTTCACTGATTCTGTCAAGAGGAGTGGTTAAAAATTCAGCCAGATGACTACCAGAGTCTCCTGAATATCTAAAGCACCTAATTGAGGTGAAAATGGCCAAGGGTCATCTAACTAATATTAGAATTACTGTATGTATATTTTTGAGCCAGTAGATTTGGTCACATTTTCAGAAGACCCATGATAAATTTTGATTTAAAGCAAACTTCATGAATGTTTTTTGTGACAAAGTATAATGTGTTCCACTCATTCCAGCACAGAGAGATGAGACCTGTAGAAATCATTGGAACTGAAAACTGCTGTGATATACATGTTCTTTACAAGTGTATGTAAACTTTTGCCTGCGACTGTATGTTTCATGAAATCATCTACTGTATGACTGGTTTTATGTAACAAACATTTTCATATCCACAGAGACACAAATGAAGAGCTTATTGGAGGATCTGGGGTTGGAGCAGCTCTACACAGAGAAGCTGTCGCTGAGCACAATACTTCAGATTGAGGAGAAGACCATCACTGATGAACCTGCCAAGTGTAATTCAGATCTTCCATGGTATTTTCTGAAGAAACTGATGATGGTTAATGTGACAGCTAGGAATGTGAAATGTACATCTGCATGTGAGTCAACCTGTGAGGCTGCATCAGAAAATACAGAGTCAGATTTTGATGATCTGCTTGACAGTGAACATTCAGATGATATGTTGAACCCCCTCGACATAATCACTGCTCTCTTCCTGTGCTCTGATGGTTTTGTACAGCAGGAAATGGCTCTCAAAATGTCCATGTGTCAGTTTTCTGTGCCTCTGCTGCTCCCTGATTGTGACACAAAGCAGTGCACACTCATGCTTTGGGCCATGAGAGACATTGTTAAAAAGCACAGACCTCAGTCGCTTTCAGAATCCAGGGGCTTTATTGAAGACAGAATTGTTGTCTCTGAACTTCCAATGATATCCTTTGTGAGACTGGGTGAGTGCTCCTTGTCCAAGTCAGAGATCCTTAATAAGCTTCTGAGCAATGCTCAGCAGTACCATGACACCTTTGTTCACTCTAACATGGAGTGTGGTGACAGTCCAAGGAGAATATCCAATGGAGTGGCTGAAATTTCTTGGTACCTTCCTTGTGGGAACAAAAACATGGACATTTTCAGTGAGCCAGTAGCTGTAGCTAACCTTCGTGGGGACATTGCTTCATTTGAAACACAATTTTCTTTTTTGTGTCTGACATCTGCAGCAGTATTTGTATTCTTTGAAAATGTAGACTCTGAATGTGAGCTGCTTATGAACAAACACCACAAGGCAGAGATCTTCTTGGTGGGAAACCATCAAAGCAGTCGCTTCAGTATGGATGCTCTAAAAAAAGTAGCAACAAAGATGGGCTTGACTAAAAACAACATCATTCTTAAGACTAATCAGAATAATGATGCAGACTTTGTCAAAAAATTGAGGAAAACAATCAGTAATGTAGTTGAGAACCCAAAGATGAAGATGGGCATTGAGCAGATGGCTGACATTGCCCATGAACTGGGAATCTGGGTTGATGAGGACTGTCCAGAGTGCCAGACTGCCAAGAACAATGCTGATGCCAGCACTGCAGAAATTCAAGACATCCTGAAATATAAAGAAACTCAGCTACCATTGCAAGGCCAAATATGGAAAGAACTGACTGGTTTAGAGAAGGAAGAGTTTCGGCTTAGAGGAGTTGGGTCTGAAAGCATAGAAAAGTACAAAAGTGATCTTCAAGTACAGAAAGAAAAACTTCGGAAAGAACAGAACTCTTATGACATGTCAAATGCAATGACATGTTTCATCCAAGCAATATCAAGCCCAGGGACAGAGAGATCCTATTTCCTGAAATGGATGCGAATTAACCTCGATAACTTATCTCGAGAAAAACTGTCTTACCTCAGGGAGCAGTACAAAGAAAAATCCAAAAATTCTGAGAACAAAGAGGAAATCAAAGAGATTGACAGACAGCTTTCCAACAGCTCACTGGGGACTGAACATTTCTTCCGTGAAATGGGTCAGATCTATGAAGCTTCACTCTCCCTTCCAGAAACTGACCCATCACGTCAACAGTTACAGCATCTGCCTAAACTATGTGCAGGATTGTTGCTTGATGGATTTCCCCTTGAGCTTGTAGATGGAGATGCATCCAACATACCTCTCAGATGGGTGAGTGATGTTCTCTCTCAGCTCAATGACCTGGTGTCTCCTAAGAACAAGATACTGGTGGTCACAGTTCTTGGAGTTCAGAGCACAGGGAAGTCCACTCTCCTCAACACCATGTTTGGAGTGCAGTTTGCAGTCAGCAGTGGTCGATGCACTCGAGGTGCCTTCATGTTGCTCATCAGAGTCAATGACGATGTTAAAAAAGTTCTCAACTGTGACTTCATGGTGATCATTGACACTGAGGGCTTAAAGTCACCAGAACTCGCACAACTGGACAACAGCTATGAGCACGACAATGAGCTTGCAACACTTGTTGTGGGGCTGAGTGATATCACCATTATCAATATTTCAATGGAGAACTCAACAGAAATGAAAGACATCCTACAAATAGTGGTGCATGCTTTTCTCAGGATGACAGAGGTGGGCAAAAAGCCCAAATGTCAGTTTGTTCACCAGAATGTGTCAGATGTTTCAGCCCATGAGAAGAACTTACGAGACAGGGAACTGCTCTTGCAACAGTTAAACGAGATGACGCGGGCAGCAGCCAAAATGGAAAAGAAAGAGGAGAACAAGAGCTTCACTGATGTGATGGAGTACAGTCCAGACACTGGGAACTGGTACGTTCCTGGTCTCTGGAATGGAAACCCACCAATGGCACCAGTCAATGCAGGGTACAGTGAGGCTGTTTATGAGCTCAAGAAAAACATTATCCAAATGTTAGGAAGTTGTGAGTCGTCTGCTAATAATATCTTGGAGTTTACAGAGTGGATGAAAAGCCTGTGGAATGCAGTGAAACATGAAAACTTCATCTTCAGCTTCAGAAACAGCCTGGTGGCTGATGCATACATGAGGCTGTGCACAGAATTCAACAAATGGGAATGGGAATTCAAAAAAGAGATGTACATCTGGGTTACAGAAGCTGAAACAAGAATTTCCAACTTTGGCACAGTTGCTGGAAAATCTGAGACATCAGACATGTCAGATTTTCTCACTCATTTAAAAAGTAAAGCTTGCACTGAGCTGTCTAAATGGGAAACAAAGACTCTTGAAAAGCTGGCAAAATACTTCAAGCAAACAGACGGTCACGTCTATCTAGTTGAAGGATACAGAGAAGACTTTGCAAACAGTGCAAAGAGCCTTCGACGAGAAACGGAGAACTCTGTAATCAATCAGCTCACAGCAGCAGCTGACATCAGACAGGGAATGAAAGAAATTGACAGAATCAAGGAGAATCACACAAAACAGATAGAGGAGAGAGTATGTGCATTGATTGAAGAATGTCGGCAAAAAAAAGTCAAGATGACAGACAAAGAGCTGGATGAAAAATTTGATAAGATGTGGAATAAAACACTGAATGAACTATCATTTCCGGAGCAAAAGGTCACAGATGTCATCGCAAGAGTGACCTCTGACTTGAGAACAAATCTATCACACAGGGGCGGTGGTGCATCTAAACTGTTGTGTCAAAAAAGGCTGCAAGATTGTGGACAGGGGCCTTTCAAATATACTGTGGAAGGATTTATCAAGCAGTTTAAACACGGAGTCAGCAAACTCTTTAATGTTGAAGATCAAGTAATGGCTTTACAAAATCTAGCTGATCGCATCATCACGGACTGCACAGAGTTTGTGACTGACAAAGTGTAAAGAAAAAACAACTACCACGACACTTACATCCAGGAGATCCTACACATGATTGATGAGAAGCTGATAAACAATCAGAATGTGAAGATAGAGATCAAGTTTGAAGTTCCTCTCAAACAGCACATCTGTGGATTTGCAGCCAGACAGTTTCAGAAAATGCATGAAGATTTCCTGTGTGAGAATGATCCCTACAGATGTCTGAATCAAAACAAAAAAAAGTTTTGTGATGATTTTAAAGATGTGTTCCATGAACGAGACCAGTGCCAGAAGAAAGCAGAAGAATTCACAGAATGCTGCTTGAGGCCTGCAGTGGAAGCCTTCATCAATCGTTCCTTGGGTCCTGATATCATTGGTGAAATGAAGACAAAGTTCGAGTTCAGCACACGAATGTTCTTCCAGTATTCAATTTTACTGGATTTGCTCTCAAAGCAGAACTTTATGAAGTATCAGAGGTACATTCGCTCATATGAGAGTTATGCCAACAAATGGGTTCTTGAATGCATCTTGAAACATTTCTCAAATGGGTCTAAACTGTTTGAGTTTGAAGATCAACATCTCCAGTCAAGAATCAACAGCATAAATATTGCTATCAACAAAGCTAAAACAGAAAAGAGTGGCAACCTGAAGACATTTGTTGAGAATGTCTGTCAGAAACTTGGTGATAAACTGGTCATTTCCCAGGATGCTCTTGGTGCTTTCATGATCCTGAACAATGCTGACCAGGAACAGTTTGCTCACTGGCTCACTGTGTGTGTGAAGGACATGGGACAAGCTCTTAGAGAGAAATTCAAAGAAACAAGCATCCAAATGAAACTAGAATCTCTTCATGTGAATCCTCAGAACGAGCTTTTTTCAGAAATGATCGGCTGTGGTAAACAGTGTCCATTCTGCAAAGCACCTTGTGAGGCAGGAGGAAGAGAACATACAGAGCACCACACTTCACTACATCGACCAAAGGGTCTGGGTGAAACTACCTGGCATGGAACAGAAAACCTTGTCATTGACATTTGCTCTTCTTCGGTGGTCAGTGACACGCATTTTCGCTGCAATGCCACAAATGGTGAATGGCACCCTTACAAGCTTTACACAGAAATTTTCCCAGACTGGAAAATTGCTCCAGATGCAAGCCTTCAGGCATCAGACTACTGGAAATATGTGCTGGCAAAGTTTAATGACAAGTTTGCAGAGGCATATTATGCAAAGCCTGCTGATATTCCAGTAATTTGGGAAAATATCACATACGAGCAGGCAGAGGAGAGTCTGAAAAAGACATTCAACATCAAATGAGAGTACAAACATTCCTCACATGTACAAAGGTACACATCTACCTTTCATAGATATTTAGAAGAGTAGAGAATCAGAAAGTCACATACTGTATATAAGATGACAAGGTTGAAGATATTGTAAGTACAAGCAGACATTTGGCCACTATGGCTTACAATGTGGATATAAGAGAAATTCTAATATACAATAGTTCTCACCTTTCACTGAGATTGCAACAACCATAGTAGATAATAATAATCTGCTTTCACTGTATGTTAAGGTTGACCTCATCAATATTTTAAGAGCTTTTTGTGTACTTGGAGTTTATGTAATAGTTAAGAACATACTAAATATTTCCAGTTTGATCTGAGTCTGAATTTGTTACCTTTGTGTGAAAGGCAACAAAATGACAGAAGCAAGTTTGTTTTTCTTTTTTCAAATATCTGATATGTTTACTGTTATTGTTTATTTCTGTGAATTATCTGATGTCAAATATTTATATTTACATTTACAGTCCTTTTTTTAAGTCACTCAGTCTTCACGTGGTATTGTCATAAAAGGACAGGAAGTTTTTGTCATAAAGGGTGATTTATGTTTTTTTTTCTGTGATGTATCTGATTCAAATATTTACTTTCTTTTATTCATCACTCAGTTTGCATGTGGTATTAATTATTAGAACTTAAAAAAACATGGTATGGGACGTATCTGATGCAAAATATTTCAATGTGTTAAACGATCATTCAGTCAACATGTAGTTTTCACATGACAGGGTCAGGGTTAGTTTGTAGTGGGTTAAGATTAAGGTTAGTTTGTTCCTTATCTGTCAATATCTATCGATTTGTCATGTTTTAAACAGCATTTAATGAATGATTTTCCTAAATCTGAATTTAGAATCTCTTTGTTTTTGTTTCTGTGAAGTATCTGATTCTGAATATTTACATTTTTTAAAGAATTCAAATGTCACTCATTCTCTATGTGATAGTTAACATGTATACGTTACTCACTCCTGTTAACTGATTCAATAAAGAGACAAAATTGTCAGACTGGCTATGAATGTCTTTAATGTTTCCCAGATCAGAATCACAGCATACAGTGTATAATAACTTCTAAAGTAAACAGAAATATCATCACCTCATTCATTTATATAGTTTTACTATACTTTTTTTAAAAAAAACATCTTTTTTAAAATCCATTATTTAACATTTTTCTTCATCTCAAGTCTTGGGTTTCTGAATTCAACAAAGAATGTAAAAACAAGACAACAGGTGCAACTTTGCAATGGAGACCAAGCTGAAGGTTTATGTTGAGTGTGTCACTGTCTTCATGTGTGTTTGCCACTGTGGGATGTTAACCATGTACTTCCATTCACCACTCACCTGACACAGGATCTCTAAATACTGCACCTGTTGTCTTTTGTTGTCACAAAAAAGCATTTCATTCATTCCCTCAAAAAAAAAAGAAAAGAAAAAAGGAAAACAAACAAGAAACTTAATATTTACAAATATTTTGTCTGTTTGATTCTTACACTTAAAAATGTACAGTTTTGATCCTCTTCCAGATGTTCTGTCTGTCTCTGTCCTGCCACCCAGTTTGGTATTTTTCTTCACACATCCATTTTCCTCAGAGTGGGCAGACCGCAGTGAATCTGTCACAATAGCGCCCTCCAGTGTTAGCTTATAAAATAGACAAGGAAAAAGAACAGAGCAAACTAAATACCTTTGTTTCTGTTCTCACCTCCAGTGGTGTCATTGTAGCTGTGTTGTGGTGAGGTTTACTTCACAAGCCCTCACTGCCCCCTTACCTTCAGGAGTGAGTACAAAAGGGTTCACATGGATCTGATCAGACATGTCAGATCATCCGTAGCAAGGTGTCCTCCTGGCAAACATTGTGGGTAGAAAGATGGCCGTGCCTTTTAATGTCCTTATTTACTAGAGATCAGTTCATCCTCCCTTTTGATTTCTACATTTAAGGCTGCAAGTCTTTCCACTCTCTTCCCAGAGTCTCATTTCCACAGTCTTGTGCTGCTGTCCATCATCTGTTCCACAGCATTTATCCACCTGCAGCACAACCAAGTCAGTTGTTTTGTGTTTTACATTGTGCACGTCTCCCTTCCAGTGGGAAGTGCTACATCACATCCCTGTGAGGTCGACATGGCTGCTTCTAGCCTGCTATATTAGCGTGGGCTGGTAGAAATAATAGGTGGGCAACTTTGGCGGTGTTGCTTACTTCTAAACTGAAGCTGTGTGAATCTGTGCCATGAAGCGTGTTTGACATAGCCAGGATGTGTCTCTGGCTGTGTCCAAATTCAGGGGCTGCATCCTTCAAGGACGCGGCCTTTGCGGCCCACGAAGGCCGGGTCCGTCGGAGAGACCTTGAAGGCCGCGTCCACCGTTGTTACATGGGACGGTCCAGCCTTCGGAGTATTTCCTGGTTGTGTCACCAGGTGTTCATGCATTAAAGTCTGTTTTGGTTCAAATCTATCAAACGTGTACAGTTATTTGTGTGTGTACAATGTGTCAAATCTAAATTGAATTAACATTACAAAATAAACATTAACCCATTGGTGAATAACAGCTATATTTAACCATAGCAGTACCAGCGTCACGTATTTTAACTGAAAGTTGAAATTTGGAAGTTTTATAGTCCCTTCAAGTTGAACATATCTGGCGTTGGATGTTCAAATGAGTAAAAACCGAGTATAAACCCATGACTTAAATTTGAATGTCATGTCTGCGCCACTTGATGTCGCCATTTTCTCTTGCTTCCTCTTCTGTTTCGGGACTGAGCAGCGGTGCGCAAAGGATCTTGGGATATAGCAGGCCGCGAAGGATAGTAGCGGTGCGTCCCATAGACATATGATATCAGACCCTGGTAAATCTAAACCTCTAGTTTTAAGCAGGATTGAGTCATTTTCAGAAATTTCTGGGTACAAAATTAATTGTCACAAGTCGGAGGCCATTCCTGTCTCTAGAACATGTTTTTCATCAGTTGTTTCTGCTTTCCAATTCCAGTGGATTCCAGAGGGAGTGAAGTACTTGGTGATGAAATTGAGTGCAGATTTAGGGAATATAGTTGAAATTAACATGCAACCTACATGCACCAATCAGGACAGGTGGAAAATGATAAATCTTACCCTGTGGGGCAAAATAAATACCATTAAGATGGCGATAGTCCCTTAATTTAATTACATATCAACGATGTTATCACTTAATATACCCAACAAGATATTTCAATAATATAATCTAATGGGAATTGAAAACATTGGGCACAATATGATTCTTACTTGGATTGGATACAAATAGAGAAATCTATTACAGCCCCTTTGAAACCCTCTGAAGTCCTTTCGCAGGTGAGACAAATAGATGGAGAAATAAATCCCTTATTAAAGCACATCCAGTGGGTATGGTCCCAGGTGCATAAAAGGATGGAAAATCTCAATATAGACAAGTTTATTCTTCTATATGGAATAACACTCAAGTACGGATAGGGAAACATTCATTTAATTGGAATAGTTGGCAGGGGAGCGCTATATGTGTGATTAATGATTTGTATAGAGATGACACATTTAAGACATATCAGGAGCTAGTTGACCAGTATGACTTGGAAGTGAAGGGAGAATTCCGGAAATACCTTCAGCTAAGGAGCCTGTTCCAACTTAACAGGGTTTAAAGAACCAAATATGATACAGAAGCTCTTTGACATAATGCACAGTGCTTCATTGTTCTACAAAACCATTATTAATACACAAAGTGATGAGTGCGAAAACGGACTTAAGACACGATATTGGAGAGGGGACATGACAGGATATAATATCCAGTACTGGCTGGGCCATGAGAGATATTAGAAGTAAATTAACACACTACTACATGATAGAAATAGTGGAAATGTAAGGATACAGTGGGCACCTGCTATGTGGGAATGCCCTGTGGTTATTCCCTTTTGGAGATTGGAGCTGGTGAAACTGGGTAAATGGGTAGAACAGCCATTGCCACACTCCCCTCAGTTATGTCTTCTTGGGGATAAAACATCTCTGCCACCAGGTGTCATTAAAGCTCAGTTTGGTTTGTTGGTAAGTTCTGCAGTAACTTACCAACAAACCAAACTGAGCTTTAATGACAAGAGTTGTTTTAATTAACTGGAAAAATACAAAAACCGCAGAATTCACTGAATGAATTAGACTAATGACAGAAGCTGCCTCTCCTGAATACTTATTGGCTCCAATCAATTCTACAAAAGGGACATTTTCTGAAGTCCGGGACAACTTCTTTCTATTTATTAAGGGCTCGTGACAAAGTATATGTGGGTGCATCTGTGAAATGTTTACATTGTCATTATAGACCGTCTTTCTGTTCTTGTTTTGTTTGCTGTTTAAGTCACATGTCTGTGTGTAGAATATTTAATTGAAAGACAATCAATAAACATTTGAATGACAAAAAGTGTGCTCATATTAACAGGCATGTACAGTATTTCATATGCTTTGGAAACGAGATTATAACTGCTGACTTCTCTTTGGGTAGATCCCATCTCACCTAAATAGTTTCCACGTTTCCTTCACTTGCATCTTTTCCTCGTGTCGTAGTCCTACCGAGGATCCGTGGAGAGACGCGAGGAAACCACGAGAGGAGAATCCGAGGGAATCTGTTTTAAGAGAAATGAAACCACCTTTCCTCTGCAGCGTCACGTGAAGCGACGCCCGTTTCTGATGACGGCTGCAGCTGATCACAGCTGGATCAGCTGTCCGTCGGCTTTAACAGCTGTAGAGACGTCACATGAATTGATGCCAAAATTGCCATTATCTTTACTTTTTTAAAATTATACCACAGAACTCCGCGTGTCGCGTGCGTAATTGCGCACAGCTCTGTTCATGGAGTTTCTTATAGTGCAGGTAATGTAATGGTTTCCTCATTAATGAGATGTATTATTTCAGCCACCAACAGTCCATCTGATACTAATCACAATGTTTAGTTTCATGACCTGGACCGCCCAAACACATATTTTCCGTGGTGTCCATGGATATACCTGTGATCCGCGATGTTTTAAGGATGTTTGTACATGTTTTCT
This sequence comes from Pagrus major, assembly GCF_040436345.1. NCBI lineage: Eukaryota > Metazoa > Chordata > Actinopteri > Spariformes > Sparidae > Pagrus > Pagrus major. Next base: position 19,920,556 of record NC_133224.1, on the reverse strand, counting down.
TTCCTGTTGTTTGTGTGTTTTGTCCCTTCACTATATAATTTGCTCTTTAAATACAAAATATTATTCTTGGATCAAGAAAGGATAGATGGAAACACAACAAGGGGGAGTCTGTCCATTTCATTCATTATATTTGTCTTGTTCAAATCAGTGGAGTTAACGAGCTTCTGCAGTTCAGATGCTGAATACAAGCTGCTGTCACAGACCTTCCTGGTCTTAATGTCATTCAAGCCAAGAGAGTCTGGCTGCAGACCTCCAGTGTGGGGTCGCTTCCGGTGCAGCCTCCAGTCTCAGGCCGGGAAGTGCATGCAAGAAACTTCAAAATAAAAACATCAACATTACTGCATTAACATTAATTCTGTCAATAGGGCATACACTTCGTCCATGTAGCTTAGCGACGTCAGTTCATAGAAAAACATTCAGCTTGTTGATTGGACAGTTGGAGCCTAAAGCCTCTCTTCCTGACTTTATCAGGCGCCGATTGTAAAGTTGCGCATGCTAAAATAAACAGCAACTTTTCCACACATTTAGCACCAAACCCCATTAAAAAAACGTATGTGAATTTTTTAATATTGCTTTTGACCAGATTTACAGCAATATTTGTGAACTTTGTGATATTTGCTTCTCTTGTAAAAATATAATGTCAATGTTAAATCTAAATGTTGAATCTAAATCTAAATGTTAAATATTAAATCTAAATGTTAAATTTAAATCTAAATGTTAAATATAAATCTAAATGTTAAATTTAAATCTAAATGTTAAATATAAATCTAAATGTTAAATTTAAATCTAAATGTTAAATATAAATCTAAATGTTAAATCTAAATCTAAATGTTAAATCTAAATCTAAATGCTGAATCTAAATCTTAAATCTAAATGTCACAGGTGAAACTAAATATTTAGCTAATATGCAAATTCACACTTCCTGTCACCGGAAGTACCAAAATAAAAGCTACCGAGTGCTGTGGTGGCTCTACTGTGGTGTATGCTCACACAGAGCCAAGCAGCGCTGGCGTAAAGACGCACCGCTGTGTAATTCACACAGAAAGCCGGCGCTGCGGCTCCTAAAGAGGCGTGGCGGTACACGTCATGTTGATGACGTATGTGTGTTTTTTTCGAGGTGTTTCCCCAGGTGTCCTCCACTGACAGGAGTCCTGTCAATCTAAACATGTACCCGCTGACTGTTTATAATCATATGGATGCTGTTATAATGTGTTGGGATTGAGATCCTGACCCACCAAACATCAAGCTGCTCGGCTCTGTGTGAACAAACAACGACGGAGAATTGGCGAACCGCCGCTGCGGCGATAATGCGGCGACTCTGTGAAAAGGGCTACTGTCGCTGTCGTCGCAACGCATTGCTGAACCTCTGTACTGCCGCCAAAACGGCAAGACCAATGTTTCCAGCTGAGTCGCTGGACATGGTGGCAGGCAACATGAGAGCACGACGAGGAGACGTGACTATCAGTGCAGCGCAATCACTGGCCTGACTACCCGAAGAAGACCGCAGATAGCGCTTGTTCGCGACAATGAGCTTTTATTTTGGTACTTCCGGTGACAGGCAGTGTGAAATTGCATATTAGCTAAATATTTAGTTTCACCGTGACATTTAGATTTAACATTTAGCATTTAGATTCATATTTAACATTTAAATTTAACATTTATATTTATATTTAACATTTATATTTAAATTTAACATCTATATTTAACATTTAAATTTAACATTTATATTTAACATTTATATTTAGATTTAACATTTATATTTAAATTTAACATCTATATCTAACATTTATATTTAAATGTAACATTTAGATTTAACATTTAGATTTAAATGTAATATTTAGATTTAGATTTAACATTTAGATTTAAATGTAACATTTAGATTTAAATTTAACATTTAGATTTAACATTTAGATTTATATTTATCATTTAAATTTAACATTTATATTTAACATTTATATTTAAATGTAACATTTAGATTCAGATTTAACATTTAGATTTAGATTTAACATTTAGATTTAATATTTAACATTTAGATTTAGATTTAACATTTAGATTTATATTAAATACATTATTTTATTGTGTGCTATTTTTGTATATGGTTTCACCTAACTCTTATACATAATACACCTGAAGGTCTTTAGAAGACATATAGGCCAATCACATTTTTTACTATGCTTAAATATATTACAATGTCAGCATACGTGAAGGGCAAGAATAGTTAAAACTATTCATTATCTTAAAATGCATTAACTTACCTGTTTTCTTCATGTTGTAATCAACGTAAATTATTTGGTGCTTGATTAAAAAACCACACATTAACTGACAAAATGATCAAACAATCAGTTGCCCTTTATTCAGCACAGCAACAACAGTAGTGCCCTACAAGGCCATCAATCATCAATTTGACATTGGCAGTATGTCAAGTAGCCTTGTTTATCACTCATCTCCTCACAAAATGTCCACATGTCTTCAGTTTTGGAGAGCAGAAATTTGAACGCCTCCAAGATGCCTTCCCTTTCCTGGTCATCCATGTCCGCACTCCTCCTCAACCCAAAGTCTGGCATATTGCTGTGCAGCCTCGCCCAGTGGACATCAACAACATCTTAAGACCTATGCCTGTGCTAAACTCTTAACTAAAAAAGTTGAACAAAGCTGAACACACACTTATATATAAACAGTTAGCTTACGTTATCCGCAGAAAAAAAGCCAATGCTACCATAAAACTTTAGGAGCTAACGCTAGACACCGTTGACGTAACTAACTTTAAAACAACAAACAGCCCATCCACATTTGTAACATTCAGTAATTTGCGTGCTTTAGATTTACACATACTGATAATGATGTATGCCTATTAAAACGGCAAGCATATGCAAGACCCGTGCATTCAGAACTTTTTTGGATAAATAAAATCAGTCACTTACTGATGTCACGACGGTAATAAAAAGCCGAAAATACCCGAGCTAAAAAAGTTATTTTTTCCGGTCCTGAGACTGGAGCTGGCCGGACACTAGAGCTGGCCGGACACTGGAGGCTGCACCGGAAGCGACCCCACACTAAAGGTCCAGCCCCGCGGAGCAGAAGAATGTCAGAGAGGAAGAGGAGCCGTGTGGCTGTGTTTTCAGGCCGAAAATGAAACAACTGCAGGCTGTATAATTTGTAAAAAGGCTGTAAGATACAGTGGTAACACAACAAATTTATACAGGCAAATGAAAAATCACGCGAAAGAAAACAAAAAAGAAAATAATTTGTTTTAAATTGTGTACACTTTGTTTATTTAAGAAAAAAATCCAGAAAAGAAGTACAATGAACGGAGCAATATTATTTAATTATTGTGTTGTAGTTTCTGAACACTATAAAATAATTTGTTTTAATTTGTTCTCGAGTGATAATTTTGTGCACTTTGTTTATTCAAGAAACAAATCCAGACATGACAATGTATGGGGAAAAATTGTTTTGTTACTGTTCTATTGTTTCTGAACAAAAACTTTTGTTATGATAATGAAGTATTTTCTATTTACCTATAAACTTTACCCAAATTCTGTCCTGGGTTTTAACTAATTAATAATCCAAAGGAAAATCACAAAAACACTTAAAAGTCATGAAAATTCATTCAGATTTAGCAATTTGATGATGCATCCACCTTTATTATTTAAAAAGTATTGGTATCAGTATCGGTGATACTGGCCCTGTATTTACTTGGTATCGGATCAATACCAAATCATGCAGTCTGGCACACCACTACTGTGTTGTATAATGACGATGAAATGACCTTTTACCCATCAGCTAATTTTCTATGACTTAATGTCCTGTGTACAGCACTTTATTAGTGTATTGTCTTTAATTTCTCTAAATTCTCAGCTTTGGTACATCTGGCTTGGTATATATAACAGTACCAACACTCCTTGGAATCCTGCCAGGTCAGGCAAAGGGGACAAAATGCACAAAACTATTGGGATGAGGAAGGATTGACTGAAAATCTTCCCCCTATCTCAATATTTTCACACAATACATCTATGAGAAACATCTCCCATTAAAGAGCTGGTAAATAGACCTTCATATTGTTTCAAAAAATTGCAAACCACTAAAACATGCGCTCCCCATGGGCTGTTTCATGACCCTCCTTTTAGCAAAGGGGTGGTAGCATGGCCAGTTTAGCTTTATTGGAAATCACATGATGGATTTCTTGGAAAACAAAACAGAAAGTAACTTTGCAGAATAAAAGGAGACGCCTGCAACAGGCTCTTGTATTGCAGGGCAGAACTTTATCGTCAGGACAAATACCTTTAATGTATACTGCATAGAAGAAGAAGAAGAAGAAGAAGAAGAAGAAGAAGAAGAAGAAGAAGAAGAAAAAGAAACTCCAGGATTCTTACAATGGACGAATCTCTCCTACAAAGGTAGGCTATAATTTATTACATCTGTAATGTACTTTTCAAATGTAGGCTTTCCATACACTAAAACAGAAATATGACTCAGCACATTTTATATGCCGTTAAATCTCCCATAGTGGGTTGATTACAGTAATTCTTTTTGTTTTGGTCAAAATTGTAGTCTGACAGGCTGCAGAGTGCAGTTAACTGTGTGATTTTTGTGTAAAGGGTTGTTTCTTGTTACTTTCAGGGAGAGCAAGTTTGAATAATCTGGACCACGTGTGAGGTGCCTGAGTGTCCCCACAATGGAGAGCTCTGATGAGGAGGTAAACAGTTATAAAATATAATATAATAATATAATAAAATATATTATTATAATTTTCAGCTATTGTGAATGGGTTATGATGCCTATATTGTCTATATTACACTGCCATTATTTCTCATTTAATAAGGACTTCCATGGTGCACCTGATTCCTTCTCTGAGCCATGCTGTGAGGAAGGAACAGACGCTTCAACAACACCACAGACTGACTGTAAGTGTGTCAATAACTGATCCAATTTAATGACTAAGTACATGCTGTAGTGTGGAGATACTGACATTGATTGCTCTTCTCTTTTGACAGATGTCCCTCCACCAGAAATAACAGTTCTCAGTGTTGGTCAGGAGACTGTTTCCTTTGGTATACCACTCACTGATGACTCTGTTAAGTATACACTGGAATTAGACTACTCCTGCGACACACAGAGAGACAGTTTGATCAGAGACGACTCCAGCACTGTGGAGGTTGAGGGACTGATTCCTGGGACTGAGTATACTTTCAGCATCACAAGGATTGGAGACAATGGAAATCGTAGCACAGGAACCTCGCTGTCTGTCTTCACAGGTAAATCTGAAAAACAAAATGAATACAAGAAAAATCAAACAGAGCTAAAACTACAAAGTGTTGTCTGAATGGTCTTTGTACTCAACATATGCACATGTACTTCTTACTAAGAGGTTAGCTCTGAATTTATGTTATGAAGGTTAATTTCAGAATAAAGAGGTGGTAAAATGTTCTTCAAAGTGCATGAAGTGATCATATGTGTCATTGTCTTTTACCACACCTCTTGTGCTTGGCAGTCAAACTGCACCTCAAAGTGCAGGCAAACTCTGACAGAACATGAATTATCAGTTATAGTGAAACTATGGCATTATTCCCACAGAGCCCAGCCCTCCTGTGCAGATTGCAGTCTATCAGGTCAGCAGTGAGTCACTCTCTCTGCGATGGGATCCCCCTGCTGGTGATGTGGAGAGTTACATTGTAACGTGTTGCCATGAGGGAGAAATTGTGCAAGAGATGACAACTGACACAAACGACCTGACTCTCGGCAACCTGAGTCCAGGGGTGTGTTACTCTCTGCAGGTTTCTGCACAATTTAGGAATGGAAGAAGAAGCAAGCCAGCTGTAACATCTGCCAACACAAGTAAGTTAAAGGAAATCACAAGTGCATTAAAAATGAAGAATTATTTTTCAAAATAAATTCAGGAAAAAGACTCGCGCACACTGTCCACTTCACTTTCAATTCAGTTTATTAATAGACCTTCATCGGGTTAAGAGATTATCTTTTTTTCTAGGCAGTTTCTACAATACATTTTCTTTGAAGCTCTAACCTACTTTTGTATTATATTTATACTGTTATATTATTTGTATTGTGTACATACGTGCATTGATTGATATATGAACTTTACCTGTTAGGATGTTTTTAAAAAAAAAAAAAAACTTTTGTCATTCAGTAGCGTAGATTTGTTAGTCCAGGTGTGTTTGATGGCATATTGAGGCACGTCTTTCTGCGGTGAGGCCTGATTGGGCCACGCGAATCCACAACCCTACTTAAGACAGCCTCCCCCATTGTCTTGTAAGACAACCTGATGAAGGTCTAAGAACCGAAACGTTGTTATTAGACTTAATTGCAAGTGAAGTGGACAGTGTGCGCAAGTCTTTTTCCTGATTTTGTCGGCCCTCGGTCTTCTCCTAAGCACCTGTTGACCTTAAGGTGTGCAAAAGCTGCACTTTAAAAATAAATCCAGTTGGCTTTCTTCGTAAACCACTGGGTGTAGAGGTCCTCCATGGATGGTGGCTGGTGAGGTGCTGTGCAGATTTCACCAACCTCTGTAGAGCCTTACTGTTGAAAGTGGTGCAACTGCAAAACCAGGTGATGAAGCAGCCAGTCAGGATAATGTTAGTGGTGCCCCTATAGAAGTTGGACAGTATGTTGGATTCCATTTTGAACCTCCTCAGTCTGCAGAGGGAGAAGAGCCATTGTCTTGCTGTCTTTGTGTTAGTGTTGATGTGTTTGGTCCAGGTCAGATCCTCACTAATGTGAAACCAAAGGAACCTGAAGCTGCTGACTCTCTTTACCATCTCCCATTGAAGGTGACGAGAGCATGTACAACTCCCCGTCATTTTCTGTAGTCCACAATCAACCTCTCTGTTTAGCTGATGTTAAGATGGAGGTTATCAAGGGGAATCAAGAGTTCAGGGCTCAGAGTGATTCATGATGGTGGATTTAGTGATAATGGACAGTAGCTGCTCAGGCAGAGGGATCTAGTCTTTTTAGGGACAGGGACACTGGTGTTTTTTTTTTAAAGGTGTGGACTACAAACAGGAGCAGTCACAGGTTGGAAATGACTGTGAAGCCATCCACTATCACACAAATTAGGGTTTGTGCAAGAAAAATGTTTAACTCACTTTGGAATGGATGATGGCATGACTTGTAATCTTATTTATGACACAATTACTTCCATGTAGTGATGGCAAAAAAGTTAACAAGCAATTTTTTTCTACTGATATTTTTGGGAGTTCAAAATGTACCAGGTCTACACTGGTACATACTGCTTCCAGGAAACAGCCACAGGTTGGCAAGCTGAGTCTGACATTAACAAAGGTTCTCGTCCTCTCTTGCATTCTCATTACCAAAGAAACTGCCAGAGATGTAAACAGAAGATTTCCAATTCATATCCGTGATTTGTTCTACCCCTACTTAACTGTATCACAATATCAGTTATAATACTGTGTGACAAGTTCAAGTTCCAAGTTCAGCAAATGGCTGATCCAAGTTAATGCTTATTAAGACATGCTATAATGTGGAGATATATTGAGATGCACTTCTCTTTTGACAGATGTCCCTCCACCAGAAATAACAGTTCTCAGTGTTGGTCAGGAGACTGTTTCCTTTGGTATACCACTCACTGATGACTCTGTTAAGTATACACTGGAATTAGACTACTCCTGCGACACACAGAGAGACAGTTTGATCAGAGACGTCTCCAGCACCGTGGAGGTTGAGGGACTGATTCCTGGGACTGAGTATACTTTCAGCATCACAAGGATTGCAGACAATGGAAATCGTAGCACAGGAACCTCGCTGTCTGTCTTCACAGGTAAATCTGAAAAACAAATGAATACAAGAAAAATCAAACAGAGCTAAAACTACAAAGTGTTGTCTGAATGGTCTTTGTACTCAACATATGCACATGTACTTCTTACTAAGAGGTTAGCTCTGAATTTATGTTATGAAGGTTAATTTCAGAATAAAGAGGTGGTAAAATGTTCTTCAAAGTGCATGAAGTGATCATATGTGTCATTGTCTTTTACCACACCTCTTGTGCTTGGCAGTCAAACTGCACCTCAAAGTGCAGGCAAACTCTGACAGAACATGAATTATCAGTTATAGTGAAACTATGGCATTATTCCCACAGAGCCCAGCCGTCCTGTGCAGATTGCAGTCTATCAGCTCAGCAGTGAGTCACTCTCTCTGCGATGGGATCCCCCTGCTGGTGATGTGGAGAGTTACATTGTAACGTGTTGCCATGAGGGAGAAATTGTGCAAGAGAAGACAACGGACACAAACAACCTGACTCTCAGCAACCTGAGTCCAGGGGTGTGTTACTCTCTGCAGGTTTCTGCACAATTTAGGAATGGAAGAAGAAGCAAGCCAGCTGTAACATCTGCCAACACAAGTAAGTTAAAGGAAATCACAAGTGCATTAAAAATGATGAATTATTTTTCAAAATAAATTCAGGAAATAGACTCGCGCACACTGTCCACTTCACTTTCAATTCAGTTTATTAATAGACCTTCATCGGGTTAAGAGATTATCTTTTTTTCTAGGCAGTTTCTACAATACATTTTCTTTGAAGCTGTAACCTACTTTTGTATTATATTTATACTGTTATATTATTTGTATTGTGTACATACGTGCATTGATTGATATATGAACTTTACCTGTTAGGATGTTTTTAAAAAAAAAAAAACTTTTGTCATTCAGTAGCGTAGATTTGTTAGTCCAGGTGTGTTTGATGGCATATTGAGGCACGTCTTTCTGCGGTGAGGCCTGATTGGGCCACGCGAATCCACAACCCTACTTAAGACAGCCTCCCCCATTGTCTTGTAAGACAACCTGATGAAGGTCTAAGAACCGAAACGTTGTTATTAGACTTAATTGCAAGTGAAGTGGACAGTGTGCGCAAGTCTTTTTCCTGATTTTGTCGGCCCTCGGTCTTCTCCTAAGCACCTGTTGACCTTAAGGTGTGCAAAAGCTGCACTTTAAAAATAAATCCAGTTGGCTTTCTTCGTAAACCACTGGGTGTAGAGGTCCTCCATGGATGGTGGCTGGTGAGGTGCTGTGCAGATTTCACCAACCTCTGTAGAGCCTTACTGTTGAAAGTGGTGCAACTGCAAAACCAGGTGATGAAGCAGCCAGTCAGGATAATGTTAGTGGTGCCCCTATAGAAGTTGGAGAGTATGTTGGATTCCATTTTGAACCTCCTCAGTCTGCGGAGGGAGAAGAGCCATTGTCTTGCTGTCTTTGTGTTAGTGTTGATGTGATTGGTCCAGGTCAGATCCTCACTATTGTGAAACCAAAGGAACCTGAAGCTGCTGACTCTCTTTACCATCTCCCATTGAAGGTGACGAGAGCATGTACAACTCCCCGTCATTTTCTGTAGTCCACAATCAACCTCTTTGTTTTGCTGATGTTAAGATGGAGGTTATCAAGGGGAATCAAGAGTTCAGGGCTCAGAGTGATTCATGATGGTGGATTTAGTGATAATGGACAGTAGCTGCTCAGGCAGAGGGATCTAGTCTTTTTAGGGACAGGGACACTGGTGTTTTTTTTTTAAAGGTGTGGACTACAAACAGGAGCAGTCACAGGTTGGAAATGACTGTGAAGCCATCCACTATCACACAAATTAGGGTTTGTGCAAGAAAAATGTTTAACTCACTTTGGAATGGATGATGGCATGACTTGTAATCTTATTTATGACACAATTACTTCCATGTAGTGATGGCAAAAAAGTTAACAAGCAATTTTTTTCTACTGATATTTTTGGGAGTTCAAAATGTACCAGGTCTACACTGGTACATACTGCTTCCAGGAAACAGCCACAGCTTGGCAAGCTGAGTCTGACATGAACAAAGGTTCTCGTCCTCTCTTGCATTCTCATTACCAAAGAAACTGCCAGAGATGTAAACAGAAGATTTCCAATTCATATCCGTGATTTGTTCTACCCCTACTTAACTGTATCACAATATCAGTTATAATACTGTGTGACAAGTTCAAGTTCCAAGTTCAGCAAATGGCTGATCCAAGTTAATGCTTATTAAGACATGCTATAATGTGGAGATATATTGAGATGCACTTCTCTTTTGACAGATGTCCCTCCACCAGAAATAACAGTTCTCAGTGTTGGTCAGGAGACTGTTTCCTTTGGTATATCACTCACCGATGACTCTGTTAAGTATACAGTGGAATTAGACTACTCCTGCGACACACAGAGAGGCAGTTTGATCAGAGACGACTCCAGCACTGTGGAGGTTGAGGGACTGATTCCTGGGACTGAGTATACTTTCAGCATCACAAGGATTGCAGACAATGGAAATCGTAGCACAGGAACCTCGCTGTCTGTCTTCACAGGTAAATCTGAAAAACAAATGAATACAAGAAAAATCAAACAGAGCTAAAACTACAAAGTGTTGTCTGAATGGTCTTTGTACTCAACATATGCACATGTACTTCTTACTAAGAGGTTAGCTCTGAATTTATGTTATGAAGGTTAATTTCAGAATAAAGAGGTGGTAAAATGTTCTTCAAAGTGCATGAAGTGATCATATGTGTCATTGTCTTTTACCACACCTCTTGTGCTTGGCAGTCAAACTGCACCTCAAAGTGCAGGCAAACTCTGACAGAACATGAATTATCAGTTATAGTGAAACTATGGCATTATTCCCACAGAGCCCAGCCGTCCTGTGCAGATTGCAGTCTATCAGCTCAGCAGTGAGTCACTCTCTCTGCGATGGGATCCCCCTGCTGGTGATGTGGAGAGTTACATTGTAACGTGTTGCCATGAGGGAGAAATTGTGCAAGAGAAGACAACGGACACAAACAACCTGACTCTCAGCAACCTGAGTCCAGGGGTGTGTTACTCTCTGCAGGTTTCTGCACAATTTAGGAATGGAAGAAGAAGCAAGCCAGCTGTAACATCTGCCAACACAAGTAAGTTAAAGGAAATCACAAGTGCATTAAAAATGAAGAATTATTTTTCAAAATAAATTCAGGAAAAAGACTCGCGCACACTGTCCACTTCACTTTCAATTCAGTTTATTAATAGACCTTCATCGGGTTAAGAGATTATCTTTTTTTCTAGGCAGTTTCTACAATACATTTTCTTTGAAGCTGTAACCTACTTTTGTATTATATTTATACTGTTATATTATTTGTATTGTGTACATACGTGCATTGATTGATATATGAACTTTACCTGTTAGGATGTTTTTAAAAAAAAAAAAACTTTTGTCATTCAGTAGCGTAGATTTGTTAGTCCAGGTGTGTTTGATGGCATATTGAGGCACGTCTTTCTGCGGTGAGGCCTGATTGGGCCACGCGAATCCACAACCCTACTTAAGACAGCCTCCCCCATTGTCTTGTAAGACAACCTGATGAAGGTCTAAGAACCGAAACGTTGTTATTAGACTTAATTGCAAGTGAAGTGGACAGTGTGCGCAAGTCTTTTTCCTGATTTTGTCGGCCCTCGGTCTTCTCCTAAGCACCTGTTGACCTTAAGGTGTGCAAAAGCTGCACTTTAAAAATAAATCCAGTTGGCTTTCTTCGTAAACCACTGGGTGTAGAGGTCCTCCATGGATGGTGGCTGGTGAGGTGCTGTGCAGATTTCACCAACCTCTGTAGAGCCTTACTGTTGAAAGTGGTGCAACTGCAAAACCAGGTGATGAAGCAGCCAGTCAGGATAATGTTAGTGGTGCCCCTATAGAAGTTGGAGAGTATGTTGGATTCCATTTTGAACCTCCTCAGTCTGCGGAGGGAGAAGAGCCATTGTCTTGCTGTCTTTGTGTTAGTGTTGATGTGATTGGTCCAGGTCAGATCCTCACTAATGTGAAACCAAAGGAACCTGAAGCTGCTGACTCTCTTTACCATCTCCCATTGAAGGTGACGGGAGCATGTACAACTCCCCATCATTTTCTGTAGTCCACAATCAACCTCTTTGTTTTGCTGATGTTAAGATGGAGGTTATCAGGGGCATCAAGAGTTCAGGGCTCAGAGTGATTCATGATGGTGGATTTAGTGATAATGGACAGTAGCTGCTCAGGCAGAGGGATCTAGTCTTTTTAGGGACAGGGACACTGGTGTTTTTTTTTAAAGGTGTGGACTACAAACAGGAGCAGTCACAGGTTGGAAATGACTGTGAAGCCATCCACTATCACACAAATTAGGGTTTGTGCAAGAAAAATGTTTAACTCACTTTGGAATGGATGATGGCATGACTTGTAATCTTATTTATGACACAATTACTTCCATGTAGTGATGGCAAAAAAGTTAACAAGCAATTTTTTTCTACTGATATTTTTGGGAGTTCAAAATGTACCAGGTCTACACTGGTACATACTGCTTCCAGGAAACAGCCACAGCTTGGCAAGCTGAGTCTGACATTAACAAAGGTTCTCGTCCTCTCTTGCATTCTCATTACCAAAGAAACTGCCAGAGATGTAAACAGAAGATTTCCAATTCATATCCGTGATTTGTTCTACCCCTACTTAACTGTATCACAATATCAGTTATAATACTGTGTGACAAGTTCAAGTTCCAAGTTCAGCAAATGGCTGATCCAAGTTAATGCTTATTAAGACATGCTATAATGTGGAGATATATTGAGATGCACTTCTCTTTTGACAGATGTCCCTCCACCAGAAATAACAATTCTCAGTGTTGGTCAGGAGACTGTTTCCTTTGGTATACCACTCACTGATGACTCTGTTAAGTATACACTGGAATTAGACTACTCCTGCGACACACAGAGAGACAGTTTGATCAGAGACGTCTCCAGCACTGTGGAGGTTGAGGGACTGATTCCTGGGACTGAGTATACTTTCAGCATCACAAGGATTGGAGACAATGGAAATCGAAGCAAAGCAACCTCGCTGTCTGTCTTCACAGGTAAATCTGAAAAACAAATGAATACAAGAAAAATCAAACAGAGCTAAAACTACAAAGTGTTGTCTGAATGGTCTTTGTACTCAACATATGCACATGTACTTCTTACTAAGAGGTAAGCTCTGAATTTATATTATGAAGGTTAATTTCAGAATAAAGAGGTGGTAAAATGTTCTTCAAAGTGCATGAAGTGATCATATGTGTCATTGTCTTTTACCACACCTCTTGTGCTTGGCAGTCAAACTGCACCTCAAAGTGCAAGCAAACTCTGACAGAACATGAATTATCAGTTATAGCGAAACTATTACATTATTCCCACAGAGCCCAGCCCTCCTGTGCAGATTGCAGTCTATCAGGTCAGCAGTGAGTCACTCTCTCTGCGATGGGATCCCCCTGCTGGTGATGTGGAGAGTTACATTGTAACGTGTTGCCATGAGGGAGAAATTGTGCAAGAGATGACAACTGACACAAACGACCTGACTCTCGGCAACCTGAGTCCAGGGGTGTGTTACTCTCTGCAGGTTTCTGCACAACTTAGGAATGGAAGAAGAAGCAAGCCAGCTGTAACATCTGCCAACACAAGTAAGTTAAAGGAAATCACAAGTGCATTCAAAATGAAGAATTATTTTTCAAAATAAATTTAGACACGTAGGGGCAACAAGAGGATTGTATTAGATTAAATCAAATACAATCTTATAGAAATAAAACTCTAAAAGTGAAATTAAAGTAATATTCAGACCCCTGCACTCCAGTAGTGCACCAACACAAAGACCTTCTCAGGGCGATGTGGGTTTGTAGAGACATTGATTGATGGTCACTAAAGTATGGGTGACTGCCATCATGTAAAACCATGAACATCCAAAAATCCTAAAAATTAAGTTCTTATTTCATTTTCCTTGACAGCCAAAGATGGTAAGTAATACCTCAATGATATGTAGCAGCAATGTCATGAGCAGGTCTGTAGTGGTACTGAAAAGTAAAGGCTGAGCAAACCCTTACATTAGCTATTTCATTAAAGAGAGCCTTCATTGATAGATGGATCTGTCAGTCTGTTTCATAACTGATGTCAAACTAAGCACAATCATTATGGCCTTTATTGTGGATCAATGTTTAAGATAGATCAGGGTGGATCGGATCAGTCTCTTTCGATTGAGGTGCTTACATGAGTTATTTATATTCTTGAGCATTTATTCTGATTATTAGTGGATATTAGTGTCCATGTAAATGCAGCTAGTAAGCTCAAACCATTTTACATTAATTAGCTGAGCTCTGTGATTAAATACTTTGTTAGGTTGTGAGGACTGCCCAGTCACAGGTTCCTTTGTTTAAGACTTTTGTTAGAGCCCAGACCGGCCCTGTGAGGAGTCACACCCCTATCTCAGCTGCTCATCCTCATCATTAGAATAGTGCAGTGTAATCTGAGTTAATTCTATTTCTTATCTCTTATTATATTGTTTATTTTTTACTTTTTAATATTGTTTAAGTGTGATACTGTCCTTTGGCTGCTGTGACTAAGGAATTTCCCCATTTGCGGGACAAATAAAGGATTTCTGATTCTGATTCTGATATTTTTCCCAGGAAGTCCATTATTCAATTAGACTTGAAACAATTGTGTGTTAAGCCTATGCAAATCCACTCAGACAGACTTGAGAGTGAGGTCTGTACTGATCCTGTTGGCTTTCTTCGTAAACCACTGGGTGTAGAGGTCCTCCATGGATGGTGGCTGGTGATGTGCTGTGCAGATATCACCAACCTCTGTAGAGCCTTACTGTTGAAAGTGGTGCAACTGCAAAACCAGGTGATGAAGCAGCCAGTCAGGATAATGTTAGTGGTGCCCCTATAGAAGTTGGACAGTATGTTGGATTCCATTTTGAACCTCCTCAGTCTGCGGAGGGAGAAGAGCCATTGTCTTGCTGTCTTTGTGTTAGTGTTGATGTGATTGGTCCAGGTCAGATCCTCACTATTGTGAAACCAAAGGAACCTGAAGCTGCTGACTCTCTTTACCATCTCCCATTGAAGGTGACGGGAGCATGTACAACTCCCCGTCATTTTCTGTAGTCTACAATCAACCTCTCTGTTTTGCTGATGTTAAGATGGAGGTTATCAAGGGGAATCAAGAGTTCAGGGCTCAGAGTGATTCATGATGGTGGATTTAGTGATAATGGGCAGTAGTTGCTCAGGCAGAGGGATCTAGTCTTTTTATGGACAGGGACACTGGTGCTTTTTTTTTTAAAGGTGTGGACTACAAACAGGAGCAGTCACAGGTTGGAAATGATTGTGAAGCCATCCACTATCACACAAATTAGGGTTTGCACAAGAAAAATTTTAACTCACTTTGGAATGGATAATGGCATGACTTGTACATCTTATTTATGACACAATTAGTTCCATGTCATGATGGCAAATTCAAAATGTACCAGGTCTACACTGGTACATACTGCTTCCAGGAAATAGCCACAGCTTTGCAAGCTGAGTCTGGATCTCCATGAGCAGGGTCTCTCTGAGCTAGGTCTGTCTGCATTGGACCTCTCTGAACTGGATGTCCCTGACTGTATCCTCTGCTTCCTAATAATAATCAATGTATAAAATCACAGCTATGATTAACATTCAGACAAATGTTTTGTACCGATAACAAACTCAAAAGTCAGATTAACTTAACAGTGCACATCGTGTCAGTAAACAGTAAACTGTGTGCAGTATGGTTCAATTCAACACATCATTTCAGTAGACAATGACAGTTAACAGTGTGCAGTACTACCAGCAGTCACAGAATACAGCTAATGATAGCAATACGTACAAAAGCAGACAGGTTGTAAGTCCTTACCACTAAAACGGACTATAGATACTGTGACTATAGATAGACCTCGCCAAGTGGTTCCTGGAAAAAGTGTTCACTCTCTGTGTCTTTGTCTTGTGTGTTCTTCCTAGTGCAGGGGTCTGCAACCTGCGGCTCTGGAGCCACATGCGTCTCTTTTGCCCCATATATATATGTATAGATACATATATATATATGTATGTATATATATATATATATATATATATATATATATATATATATATATACATATATATATATACATATTATATATATTTTATCATCATCACTGCTTTAGGCCGACATTGATTCTTGAATTCTCCTTAAGTAAAAATGCGTAGCCTACACACAGAATTGTATCTGTTCAAAAGGTTGTTCAAAGTTACACTGACAAAAAACCTTTAAATCCAATTAAATCTTTTGTTTCCTAATAAATTACAATAATTGGTGATGTCAATGTTCATCACAACTGTTTAATGACAAAATAGTAGTTTTCATGGAAAAAAACAGCCATGGAAATAAACTCAAAATAACTTTTTATTGGTTGTACAAAGGATAAATATCATACTTTTAAATGGTATCACCCCTTATCACACTCTGCCTATAACAATATGCAGTGTTTATTCCCAAATATACTTACAATATATTTGATTATGATAACACATTTTCCTTACATTAATACATTTTGTAAAAATTGCAAGGATCTCATTTTATTATAAAATTGGATTTGTTGTCTTAACATAGAACTAGATTTAATATAATAATAATTGCTCTGGACCCAAGTGTTACGTGGATGGGCAGATTCATTACAAAGATTCAACAAGAAAGTATTTGAGTAATTTTGTGCTTTTACGTTTGAATTTCTTTTGTAATCCTATTTTGACGTATCTAGCATACTACAGCTCCAATGAAAAGACGAGATGCAAAATTGTGCAGCAGGCAGAATTTCCTAACATCTCAGCATGCAAAGATGCATTCATTCAAGTGTCAATAAAATTGGACACCTATAACATAATAATTTATTTTATTTGAAGCAAACTTCATGAATGTTTTTTGTGAGAAAGTAGAATGTGTTCCACTCATTCCATCACAGAGAGATGAGAGCTGTAGAAATCATTGGAACTGAAAACTGCTGTGATGTACATGTTCTTTAAACTTTTGCCTGCAACTGTATGTTTCATGAAATCATCTACTGTATGACTGGTTTTAAGTAACAAACATCTTCATATCCACAGAGATACAAATGAAGAGCTTATTGGAGGATCTGGGGTTGGAGCAGCTCTACAAAAAGAAGCTGTCGCTGAGCACAGTACTTCAGATTGAGGAGAAGACCATCACTGATGAACCTGCCAAGCGTAATTCAGATCTTCCATGGTATTTTCTGAAGAAACTGATGATGGTTAATGTGACAGCTAGGAATGTGAAATGTGTATCTGGTTGTGAGTCAGCCTGTGATGGTGCATCAGGAAAGACAGAATTAGATCTTGATAATCTGTTCAGTAGTCAGCAATCAGATGATATGTTGAACCCCCTCGACATAATCACTGCTCTCTTCCTGTGCTCTGATGGTTTTGTACAGCAGGAAATTGCTCTCAAAATGTCCATGTGTCAGTTTTCTGTGCCTCTGCTGCTCCCCAATTGTGACACAAAGCAGTGCACACTCATGCTTTGGGCCATGAGAGACATTGTTAAAAAGCACAGACCTCAGTCACTTTCAGAATCCAAGGGCTTTATTGAAGACAGAATGGTTGTCTCTGAACTTCCAATGATATCCTTTGTGAGACTGGGTGAGTGCTCCTTGTCCAAGTCAGAGATCCTCAACAAGCTTCTGAGCAATTCTCAGCAGTACCATGACACCTTTGTTCACTCTAACATGGAGTGTGGTGACTGTCCAAGGAGAATATCCAATGGATTGGCTGAAATTTCTTGGTACCTTCCTTGTGGGAACAAAAACATGGACATTTTCAGTGAGCCAGTAGCTGTAGCTAACCTTCGTGGGGACATTGCTTCATTTGAAACACAATTTTCTTTTTTATGTCAGACATCTGCAGCAGTATTTGTGTTCTTTGACAGTCTGGACTCTGACTGTGAGCTGCTTATGAACCAACAACACAAGGCAGAGATCTTCTTGGTGGGTAACCATCAAAGCAATCACTCCAGTAAGGATGCTCTTAAAAAGGTAGCTACCAAGTTGAGCTTGACTAACAACAATATCCTTCTGAAAGCTAAGCACATGAATGACGCAGACTTTGTCAAAAAATTGCGAATCACAGTTAGAGATGTATTTCAGAGCTCAAAGAGGAAGATGAGAATCGAGCAGATGGCTGACATTGCCCGTGATCTGAAAATCTGGGTTGATGAAGACTGTCCAGAGTGCCAGAGTGCCAAGAACAATGCTGATGCCATCACTGCAGAAATTCAAGACATCCTGAAATATAAAGAAACTCAGCTACCCTTGCAAGGCCAAATATGGAAAGAACTGACTGGTTTAGAGAAGGAAGAATTTCGGCTTCGAGGAGTTGGGTCTGAAAACATAGAAAAGTACAAAATTGATCTTCAGGTACAGAAAGAAAAACTTCGGAAAGAACAGAACTCTTATGACATGTCAAATGCAATGACATGTTTCATCAATGCAATATCAAGCTCAGGGACAGAGAGATCCTATTTCCTGAAATGGATGCGAATGAACCTCGATAACTTGTCTCGGGAAAAACTGTCTGACCTCAGGGAGCAGTACAAAGAAAAATCAAAAAATTCTGAGAACAAAGAGGAAATCAAAGAGATTGACAGACAGCTTTCCAACAGCTCACTGGGGACTGAACACTTCTTCCGTGAAATGGGTCAGATCTATGAAGCTTCACTTTCCCTTCCAGAAACTGACCAATCACGTCAACAGTTACAGCATCTGCCTGAACTATGTGCAGGATTGTTGCTTGATGGATTTCCCCTTGAGCTTGTAGATGGAGATGCATCCAACATACCTCTCAGATGGGTGAGTGATGTTCTCTCTCAGCTCAATGACCTGGTGTCTCCTAAGAACAAGATACTGGTGGTCACAGTTCTTGGAGTTCAGAGCACAGGGAAGTCCACTATCCTCAACACCATGTTTGGAGTGCAGTTTGCAGTCAGCAGTGGTCGATGCACTCGAGGTGCCTTCATGTTGCTCATCAGAGTCAATGACGATGTTAAAAAAGTTCTCAACTGTGACTTCATTGTGATCATTGACACTGAGGGCTTAAAGTCACCAGAACTTGCACAACTGGACAACAGCCACGAGCACGACAATGAGCTTGCAACACTTGTTGTGGGGCTGAGTGATATCACCATTATCAATATTTCAATGGAGAACTCAACAGAAATGAAAGACATCCTACAAATAGTGGTGCATGCTTTTCTCAGGATGAAGGAGGTGGGCAAAAAGCCCAAATGTCAGTTTGTTCACCAGAATGTGTCAGATGTTTCAGCCCATGAGAAGAACTTACGAGACAGGAAACTGCTCTTGCAGCAGTTAAACGAGATGACGCGGGCAGCAGCCAAAATGGAAAAGAAAGAGGAGAACAAGAGCTTCACTGATGTGATGGAGTACAGTCCAGACACTGGGAACTGGTACGTTCCTGGTCTCTGGAATGGAAACCCACCAATGGCACCAGTCAATGCAGGGTACAGTGAGGCCGTTTATGAGCTCAAGAAAAACATTATCCAAATGTTAGGAAGTTGTGAGTCGTCTGCTAATAATATCTTGGAGTTTACAGAGTGGGTGAAAAGCCTGTGGAATGCAGTGAAGCATGAAAACTTCATCTTCAGCTTCAGAAACAGCCTGGTGGCTGATGCATATATGAGGCTGTGCACAGAATTCAACAAATGGGAATGGGAATTCAAAAAAGAGATGTACACCTGGGTCGATGCAGCGGAAACAAGAATTTCCAACTTTGGCACAGTTGCTGGAAAATCTGAGACATCACACATATCAGATTTTCTCACTCAGTTAAAAAGTGAAGCTTGTGTTGTGTTGTCTAAATGGGAGACAAAGCTTCTTGAAAATCTGGCAGAGTACTTCAAGCAAACAGAGGGTCACGTCTATCTAGTTGAAGGATACAGAGAAGACTTTGCAAACAGTGCAAAGAGCCTTCGACGAGAAACGGAGAACTCTGTAATCAATCAGCTCACAGCAGCAGCTGACATCAGACAGGGAATGACAGAAATTGACAGAATCAAGGAGAAGCACACAAAACAGATAGAGGAGAGAGTATGTGCGTTGATTGAAGAATGTCGGAAACAAAAGGTCGAGATGACAGACAAAGAGCTGGACAGAGAATTTGAGAAGATGTGGAATAAAGTATTGAATGAGGTATCTTTTTCCAAGCCAAAGTCCACAGATGTCATCGCAAATGTGTCCCACTACCTGAGAACAAATCTGTCACATAAGGGGAGTCATGCATGTGACCTGTTGAGTCAAAACAGGCTGCAAGATTGTGGACAGGTGCCTTTCAAATATACTGTGGAAGGATTTATCAAGCAGGTTAAACACCAATTCAGCAGATTCTTTAATGTTGAAGATCATGTAATGGCTTTACAAAAGATAGCTGACCACATCATCATGGACTGCACAGAGATTGTGACTGACAAAGTGAAACAAAAAAACAATTACCATGACATTTACATCCAGGAGATCCTACACATGATTGATGAGAGGCTGCAAAACAATCAGAATCTGAAGATAGAGATCCAGTTTGAAGTTTCTCTCAAACAGCACATCTGTGGATTTGCAGCCAGACAGTTTCAGAAAATGCATGAAGATTTCCTGCGTGAGAATGATCCCTACAGATGTCTGAATCAAAACAAAGAAAAGTTTCGTGCTGGTTTTAAGGATGTGTTCCATAAACGAGACCAGTGCCAGAAGAAAGCAGAAGAATTCACAGAACGCTGTTTGAGGCCTGCAGTGGAAGACTTCATCAATCGTTCCTTGGGTCCTGATATCATTGGTGAAATGAAGACAAAGTTTGAGTTCAGCACACGGATGTTCTTCCAGTATTCAATTTTACTGGATTTGCTCTCAAAGAAGGACTTTAAGAAGTATCAGAGCTACATTTGCTCATATGAGGAGTATGCCAACAAATGGGTTTATGATTGCATCTTGAAACATTTCTCAAATGGGTCTAAAATGTTTGAGATTGAAGATCAACATCTCCAGTCAAGAATCAACAGCATACATATTGCTATCAACAAAGCTAAAACAGAAAAGAGTGGCAACCTGAAGACATTTGTTGAGAATGTCTGTCAGAAACTTGGTGATAAACTGGTCATTTCCCAGGATGCTCTTGGTGCTTTCATGATCCTGAACAATGCTGACCAGGAACAGTTTGCTCACTGGCTCACTGAGTGTGTGAAGGACATGGAACAAGCTCTTAGGAAGAAGTTCAAAGAAACAAGAATCGAAATGAAACTAGAATCTCTTCATGTGAATCCTCAGAGGGAGCTTTTGTCACAAATGATCGGCTGTGGTAAACAGTGTCCATTCTGCAAAGCACCTTGTGAGGCAGGAGGAAGAGAACATACAGAGCACCACACTTCTCTACATCGACCAAAGGGTCTGGGTGAAACTACCTGGCATGGAACAGAAAAACCTGTCATTGACATTTGCTCTTCTTTGGTGGTCAGTGACATGCGTTTTCACTGCGCTGCCACAAATGGTGAATGGCACCCTTACAAGCTTTACACAGAAATTTTCCCAGACTGGAAAATTGCTCCAGATGCAAGCCTTCAGGCATCAGACTACTGGAAATATGTGCTGGCAAAGTTCAATGACAAGTTTGCAGAAGCATATAATGCAAAGCCTGCTGATATTCCATTCATTTGGAAAATGATCACATACAAGCAGGCAGAGGAGAGTCTGAAAAAGACATTCAACATCAAGTGAGGTTCCCAACATTCATCACATGTGTACAGATGTACACATCTTCCTTTCATGGTTATTTAGATTGCTATTATTTGATATGAAACAGAAGAGAATCAGACACAAGATGACAAGGCTGAAGATATTCTCAGTACATGTAGACATTCTGCCACTATTACAGTTACAATATGGAGATCAGATGAAATCACTGCAGATACTGCTTGTCTTTAGCACAGATTGCAATAAATAAATAATACATATAATATAATCAAAATAATCTGCTTTTACTGAACGTTGATTTTGACCTCATCAATATATATAAAGTGTTTTTGATACTTTGAGTCTATAAACATATTAGGAACATACAAAATGTTTCCAGTTTGATTTAATCTGTTTGAATTATTGATCTTTGTGTGACAGATGAATGTCATTGTATTGCCACTGAAAAATTCAATGGAAAGTTAATCAAGGCAACAAGTGACATAAAAAGTTTTTTTTTTCTTATATCACTTATATTTTTGTTCTTTAATGGTTAGTTTTATTGAACTATATGATGCCAAATACTTTTTTTTCTTTACATGGCAGAGTGGAAAGTTGTTTTTTCCTGATAAAAGATGATATGTTTTTTTGGTTTCTGTGACAAATCAAATGTCAAGTAGTACATATTTTTATACATCACTCTGTCTGCATTTGGTATTATTGTAACAGGACAGAATTATATGTGACTATTAAGTCAAAATTCAGAATCGGTTTTAGTTAAGTATCTGATGCAAAATATTTCATTGTGTTTAACAATCATTCAGTCTAAATGTCAACATTTGAGTTTTTGTTACTTTGAAGTATCTGATTCTGAATATTTACATTTTTTAAAGAATTAAAATGTCACTCATTCTCTATGTGATAGTTAACATGTATACGTTACTCACTCCTGTTAACTGATTCAATAAAGAGACAAAATTGTCAGACTGGCTATGAATGTCTTTAATGTTTCCCAGATCAGAATCACAGCATACAGTGTATAATAACTTCTAAAGTAAACAGAATATCATCACCTCATTTATTTATATAGTTTTACTATACTTTTTTTTTAAAAATAATCATCTTTTTTAAAATCCATTATTTAACATTTTTCTTCATCTCAAGTCTTGGGTTTCTGAATTCAACAAAGAATGTAAAAACAAGACAACAGGTGCAACTTTGCAATGGAGACCAAGCTGAAGGTTTATGTTGAGTGTGTCACTGTCTTCATGTGTGTTTGCCACTGTGGGATGTTAACCATGTACTTCCATTCACCACTGACCTGACACAGGATCTCTGAATAACCTCAGTGATATGGAGTCATCTTGTTTTGCTTGGCTGACTGCAGGTTTGGTTCATGTTGAAGTGAGAATAAACAGAAATTCAGCCTCACCAGTGCAGTGAGTCACTTTATACCATAGACCAGGCTAAGTGTGAGTCCACATACATTTAGTCTGATCATGCTCAGAGTCTGAAAGTGTGCAGGACATTTCAGATTTACTCAACATTTAATCCATCTTTAGACTCGAAACATGAAACTCTTCACTGCTACATCACATCACTGTGAGGTGGACACAACCTCCATAACCACAATGCAACACAGTGTGTGGAAGGGAAAAGTCAGAGCATCTGTGTGATCTCATTACTCTCTGAGGATGTGAGGCATCTTATGGTATCAAAGCCCTCGTGTCTGTCCCACATGTGATTAAGTGGCTACATGTAAACACTGCTACATGTGAGGTGAGCTAACATTTAATTGACTGCACTTGTGTTTAGTGTCTGAGTTTAGAAATCCTGACCATGAATCACTGGCCAGTTCCCTCCACCATCTTAACATTAGTTAGCTGCTAAAGGTTGGCTTTTATCAGTGCTCTTAGTCTCTGAGATGTTTCCATAAATACTCTGAAGTCACACAGATCAAGCAGTAGATTCATCAGGAGTATAGTTGGATCAAGATATATTTCAAAATAAAAGTGTGCCAAAGCTTAAAAAAATCTCCCAAAGCCACCGAGTAGTTGATATTTCTCCACCCCAGAACAAAGAGCAATGACACCACAGACTTTAGCTTTAGTGTTCTAATCAGAAAATGTAATATTCATTGGAAACTAGCGAATGCTAACCACAGCATTTAGGCCATCAGCAGTGGAGATGAATGTCTGCTACAGTCACTTTCTTGGTTCAGAATCATGGTGCTACAGGATGCTCAGACAAAGTCTAATAAAAGTAATTTCTAATGGCATGAAAAGTGATCTGCAGCAAGTATTTTCTTTTACTCACTAATGAATTTCAAACCTCACGCTAGTGGCCATTTTTTGGCAAACTGCACCTGTTGTCTTTTGTTGTCACAAAAAAGCATTTCATTCATTCCCTCAAAAAGAAAAAAAAAAGAAAAAAGGAAAACAAACAAGAAACTTAATATTTACAAATATTTTGTCTGTTTGATTCTTACACTTAAAAATGTACAGTTTTGATCCTCTTCCAGATGTTCTGTCTGTCTCTGTCCTGCCACCCAGTTTGGTATTTTTCTTCACACATCCATTTTCCTCAGAGTGGGCAGACCGCAGTGAATCTGTCACAATAGCGCCCTCCAGTGTTAGCTTATAAAATAGACAAGGAAAAAGAACAGAGCAAACTAAATACCTTTGTTTCTGTTCTCACCTCCAGGGGTGTCATTGTAGCTGTGTTGTGGTGAGGTTTACTTCCCAAGCCCTCACTGCCCCCTTACCTTCAGGAGTGAGTACAAAAGGGTTCACATGGATCTGATCAGACATGTCAGATCATCTGTAGCAATTTGTCCTCCTGGCAAACATTGCGGGTAGAAAGATGGCCGTGCCTTTTAATGTCCTAATTTACTAGAGATCAGTTTTTCCTCCCTTTTGATTTCTACATTTAAGGCTGTGAGTCTTTCCACTCTCTTCCCAGAGTCTCATTTCCACAGTGCGCACCTGTTCTTGTGCTGCTGTCCATCATCTGTTCCACAGCATTTATCCACCTGCAGCACAACCAAGTCAGTTGTTTTGTGTTTTACATTGTGCACATCTTCCTTCCAGTGGGCTTACACAATCTCTGACAGGAGCAGCCAGGCAGAGGTCCTTTTATACCTGACCTTATCAGGAAAATGTGTGATTCTAATAAACATTATGTATTTCAAACTAATTGATGAACTGAATTCTGCATCACAGCAGGGAACCAACTTTGTACTGTGTAATATGCCATGTGAGAAAAGTTGCAGCAGGTCTTATGGGGATAATTCCTGGAAGCTGAACTTTCATTTCCGAGAAAGCACATGATCGTTCAACTGTTGATGGAAACCGAAAGTGAAAGAATCTTCACCCATCCCTATAAAAAGAGCAGTCCGCATTGCGGGACTGCAGTAGCATGTGCAGTGCTCCATCTGCAGGACACATTGTTCCGATGCAAAGCTGGAAAGAAGAAACTCCTGAATACAAGAAGAGAATTTCATCACTGGCCCATCTCTTGTACAAGTGAGTTTATACATGTTTGTTTTCAGTGATTTTTCTGTCATGTGTCTGATGGGAGGATGTGAACAGACTATTATTATGTAGATAATATACAGTAGTAGTCTACTGTAGGGCGTTCAGGGCTTCCACTCTTATTCAAACTTGGCATGCAGCAACTTCAGTGTTTTAACCGATTTCTAGTATCAGAGGCTCAGAGATGAGCCGGCGTCTGTGTGAATGGATCAGCTGGAGGCGCGGAGCGGGGCGTGTCGATCTGATGGTGTTCACTGTCTGATAACTAAACAGGTCCTTCACTCATCACATAAAAGAGAAATGACCCGCAAAGCAACGTTACAGGACCAAACAGTAACGTGTTAACTGGTCGTGTCTTTGGCAACTTAAATGAGGAAAAAAATAGCCTACCGCAGTTATAGTGGAGAAGTGTCTGTCATCCTGTCTGTCATCCTGTCTGTCCTACCGACTCTTCGTCACATTTCTGCCTAAAAAACAGCGTCTGTCCCCGGCAATAAGCTTTAACTCAGTTTTAACTCAATAAGCTTTAACTCAGTTAAAGCTTATTGCCGGGGACAGATGGCAGAAATGTGAGTATTGTTTTCCTCTTATGAGTTACCAAAGACACTATCAGTTACCACATTACTGTTGTTTGGTCCTGTAACGTTGCTTTGTGGGTCATTTCTCTTTTATTTGATGAGTGAAGGATCTGTTTAGCTGTCAGACTGTAAACACCATCAGATCGACACGCCAGCTCCGCCCCTGACTTTTTCCATTTTTTTGTTTCTCTCAGTGATTTTTGTTGCACTGCATGTTTCTCACTGTCAATATAGTGATCACTTCCATCATGCTAAGAATTACACTTACTACATTTTTTTTCTCAAATTTTGTCAAAGTTCTCACTACTTATCAGTCTCGTAAGACACGGATGTAAAGTGCAACTTGATTGGTGCGTGGAAGCATCCAGCCGCAAAGTGGTTATTCTGGTTTAAACTAAGATGTACAGTCTGGTACTGTGGACCACATAAAATGCGATGCAAAGTCCTTTGAACAGCTGCTCTTCCTGAGAGCATGCACAGCTAAAATCGAAAACTGAAATCTGGACCTGTAGCCTTTTACAAGTTCAGCAGACAAGGACAGGCATGTTACTAAGTACTGAATGGTGGTTTATTAGCCTACATACATAGAGAGAATCATTTTAGTAGTCTCCGAATTAAATGCTGCGGTCAGTGAAACATAGAAGTGACAAAGTATTACTTTGTCACTTTACAAGGAAACCACGAGAGGAGAGGACCAAGGAAATCTGTTTTAAGAGAAATTAGACCACCTTTCCTCTGTGGCGTCATGTGAAGCGACGCCCGTTTCTGATGACGGCTGCAGCTGATCACAGCTGGATCAGCTGTCCGTCTGGTTTAACAGCTGTAGAGACGTCAGATGAATTGATGCCAAAAATTCCACTATCTTTATTTCTTTTAATTATACCACAGAACTAAAATGTGCCGTGTGCGTAATTGTGCACGGTTCTGTTCACGGAGAGACGCACTTATAACGTTTCTTATAGTGCAGGTAATGTAATGGTTTCCTCATTAATGAGATGTATTATTTCAGCCAGCATCAGTCCATCTGATATTAATCACAATGTTTAGTTTCATGACCTGGACCGCCCAAACACATATTTTCCGTGGTGTCCATGGATATACCTGTGATCCGCGATGTTTTTAAGGTTGTTTGTACATGTTTTCTTTCCTGTTGTTTTCGTGTTTTGTCCCGTCACTGTATAATTTGCTATTTCAATACAAAATATTATTCTTGGATCAAGAAAGGATAGTTGGAAACACAACAAGGGGGGGTCTGTCAATTTCATTCATTGTGTTTGTCTTGTTCAAATCAGTGGAGTTAACAAGCTTCTGCAGTTCAGATGCTGAATACAAGCTGCTGTCACAGACCTTACTGGTCTTAATGTCATTCAAATAACATCCTGATCAAATGTTCCTCACCTCGATGCATTGCCCAGCAAACATTTTGACGTCTATTTCACGTCTAATTAACGTCGGTCAGGCAGGTTGATTCGACGTCGATCTGAGGTGCTCAAATTAAAGTTTTTCTGACGTCGGTGTTATGACTGACGTCATTTCGATGGCTAATAGACGGCATCATTTTACGTTGTTTCAACGTCGTTTAGACGACTTATCAACGTCTCACAGAGCAGGCTACTTCATGACGTCTATCTCACGTCTAATTAACGTCGATCTAACAGGTTGATTCTACGTCTATTTGAGGTGCTTAAATGAAAGTTTTCCTGACGTCGGTGCCATGACCGACGTCATTTCGACGGCTCATAGACGGCATAAGTTCACGCTGTTTCAACGTTGTTTAGACGACATATCTACGGTTTACAAAGCAGGCTATTACAACCCATATCAATATTACGCCGTATAGACGACTTTTCAACGTCTCTACGTGACGTCTTGTCTACTACACGTCGATCTTGGAGGTCGAGTCCACGTCGATATGAGGTGCTGAAATTTAAGTTTTTCAGACGTCGGTGCCATGACCGACGTCTTTTCGACGGCTATTAGACGGCATAATTTTTACATCAACATTTCAACTTTTGTCGTTTCGAATTGCAATATAGCTTACATTTCAACCTTTTTGTCTACACATGTAATTGCATTTCAAAAGGTGTCTATAACTGGCATTATCATATCTAGAAATTCTATGAAAAGCACAGATCTTGTGCTGCATATCCTATGTGTAATTCTCAATGCTCTAATCTACACATACTTGAACAAACTTCTCAATTTTAGCAAAAAAAAAAAATCTCAAGCTGCATTGACTTCAAAAAGTCAAAGACATCAAATCACATCAGCATTTTTGGAAAAGTGAACCTGACGGAAACTTTGATAGCAAATAAACCTGAAGGTTTAAAATATCCTTGTGATGTTCACCTAGGCTATACTGTAAAATACAAGTGGTGCATGGACTAATAGGTAGAATAATAAAAGGAAAGCATTCAGGACAAGATCTATTCAACTGGTTATATTGAAAACATATAAACAAGTAAAACAAATATATTTATTAGAGAACAAATTTTTTGTCAGGTCATAGCCAAGGAGGCTTAACAGTCAGCGACGAGGATCTGCTCCTTCCCCCCGCTTCTGGCTGGCGCATGCTTTAGATGATTCATCATTGCATTCTCTATTTCCACATCTGTGGCCTTAATGCTCCATCTTTTCACAGCAGCTGGAGAGAGGACACAAGAAAAAAAAAATTATAGAGCACCTATTCAGATGTAAAATGCACTTTATAAATTACAGTAAGACTTTGTCCTGGGATTTGAAAGAGTAATGACATAACCACTTCTTAGACCCACACAGTAGCCTGAATCTTCTGATGGTTCCTTATAAAGCCTATAGGCATTAGTTACAAGTCATTGATTTAACCAGCATTAGGACTCTGGAGCTAAGGGACACATGGAGCAGGTTTGAGGATGGAATCCTTAAGAGTTCCTCTTTAACCATCCTGTTGTCCACCTGGGTCAAGGAAGGAAGTACAAAGGGAAAATGTAGATCATTCATGATGATCCCTGTTGTGCCCAGTAGGGGTCGCGCCGCCTGTGTGTATTTGTGGATGTTTGGGTTCAGTTGTTTATGCCTGCTAGGCTAAAAGTAAGTCTGCCACTCCATGCTCTCGGAGCTACAATAAAAATACACTCTTTGGAGATGATGTATGGTCATTGAACTCACACACATACATGCGGAAGCATCTACAGGAAAGAAGGAATGACGAAGGGAAAGAAGGATGAAAGATAAAGGGAAAGATGGGAGGAAAGAAGGGAAGGAAGGAAGGGAGAGGGGGAGGGAAGAAAAATGGAGGGTCAATTGGATCAATAGAGGAGGAAGAAGAAGGAAGGAAATAGGGAAGGAAGGAAGGGAAAAAGATTGTGGAAAGAAGGAAGGATGGAGGAAGTGGACAGATTGGTTCAATTTGACCCAGAAGGCCGACAGGAGAGTTAAGACCAAACCCAGATAAGTTTTTATTTAGAGCTGCACATTAAAAGTTCATAGACCTTTTCAAACTGCTGTACTGTCTTTGGGAACTGAATTTGCTTTGCAGGATCAATCTCGAATTAAATAAAATAAACAAAAATGGGTTTGTTTGCATTAATCGCTGTAACACCAATGACCAAGACAGGGCCTCACTTGAAAGTTGAAGGGCAACTTCAGTTTATTTCAACCTGGGCCCTGTTTTCATTTTTTTTTTCTGTATATGTGAGCAGGGCTGTAAACTAACTTTTTGGCTCACCTGCCAAGGGGACTGGTAGATGAAAAAATCTACCGGCCAAGTACATTTTTTACCGGCCAAATAATAAGTTGCCTCTTTTCGTTACATATACATCAGTTTCAGCACTTTTCATTGAGATAACAGTATTTTATAGCAATACATGCTTTGAAAAGAAGCCAAAGCCAAATAAATTGTAATCTTATTAAATAATCAAAACATTCCAAATTGGGAAACCTTAACATTGCAAAACTAACAAACAAAACATTCATTCTATTCTGTATTCTGTTACTCAGAGATGTTCACAAGTCTTTTTTTGCAAGTCCAAGTCAAGTCTCAAGTCTTTGTGGGGTGAAACTTCATCAAGTCTCAAGTCTTTGGTCACGAGTTCAAGTCAAGTCTCAAGTCTCTAAAAAATAAAAGTCTCCTGTCTCTTCTGGTTAATGACCCTTCTATCATCTGCTGCTATCCGGTCTACTAAGAATACTGCACAGCTATATCTAAGACATTCAAAGCATTTACTGTATTATTATCACTCCTTTATTAGCAAACAGTACCTATTGATTAGTTGTTTATGATCACTTTAAATAGGCTACTGCAATGCAATATGAAGAAAACACACAATGAAAGCTTTCCTTTAAAGAAAAACTGTATTCTGAGTCAAGAAAGAATCAAGGCTGCTCTGCCCCTCTGCATGTTTCTGAGAAGAACTGGTTGTTATTATTTTTTTAATTAGCTCAGTCAACTCATGGGGGCGTGTCGACCCGTGCAGACTTCCATATCATCGATGCTACACTCGATGTATCAGGGTAGGCCTTGCTATTTCGCCTGCTAGCTTACTGTTAGCCGCCGCTCGGTTACGAATAACATGCAGCAGATATCTGTAACATTACACGATGCAGCAACAAAATCAGAACTTTAACATGTAACTCATGAACGTATAATGTCTTACCAAGCACATTTTCATTTTAAATTACACTATTTTTCGAAGCTCACCTTTCACACGCGTCTGTGTCTTCTCCTCGCCGACTCCAAACTTCTTCTGCCGCCGCACCGCAGCTGAAACCAGGTGCGTTCACTACGCGAGGAAAATAGTTCCTTGATGGATGCTAGAATAACAAACATTTAAGCCCACCCCGCCAATACACTTGATGGTACTACATTGTTTTCTCCCATTCACAAACATATTTCCATCATTTTGAATAGTTTTTAACAACGTAAACCGATGCCGTCTAAACGCCGTTGAAATGACGTCGTCATCCGCCGGTCATCTCACCCCTCAGATAGACGTCATATCAACCCGCCTGCCCAACATTAATCAGAGGTGGAATCTACGTCCTGACATGACTGGACGTTGACTGGATGTCTTCATCTCCACACAGCACTAGACAGCAGTAGATAGAGGAAATCATTCTTGGCAGTGTTTTTTTAGTTAAATATGTGTTATGTGAGATCGTATCCCCCCTAATGTTATCATGTCGAAAAAAAGTCTAAATAAAGTCACGTCGTGACGCAACGTCTGATGGATGTCGTCATCTGGACGCGGATTGAGAAAATGTTTGCTGGCAGTATTTAACCAATTAATCCGATCTAAAATGACTCATTATGTATGTCATATTTACTCAGATGTTATTTTATCATGTTGAAAAACTGTCGAATTAAGGTCACGACGTGACGCGACGTAGATTGGACGTCTCCATCTCGACCCAGGTCGAGGAAATGTTTGCTGGGTGGTGATAGTTAAAGATACATTCCTGCAGATTCTATTGTTGTCAAATCAAATACATCGTCCTTCTGATAGCTGTCCATTACATATTCATTTTGAACATAAACACCACTGGTGGTTCAAGGATTTGAATCCAAATTAAATAGACTACTGACATCTAGTGGACATTTGCCACAACAACATGGGCATGAAATATAAACTTAGTATACCTCAGTTTTTCAGATTATTTGTATCTTTAAAAACATACGAACATGAAACTGTAAACACTTGCACAGAACCTTAAGGCCTTAAAATTAAAGACACTTGTACATTTAGATTTGGCATAACCATGTCTACAATTATTAAATGACATTGAGGTTTTACCTGGCACACCACTGTTGCTTCAAGACATGCAAGGTGAAAAAGAACAACGGTTACAATTTGCTAATGAAACACACGACAAAAGAGCATAATATAATCAGTCAACTAAGGTTCAAACTGGAGCACTCCAACACAGTTCAATGATAAACATACAGCCACCACACTGAATGTTATCCGCTCCAAATTGCAGTCCGTGGCTCTGTCATGTTTCTCAGTGGATATATGTGCTCAGCAGCTCGGGTCAAAAGAGGAAGCTGAGAAAATAAAGTTGGTATACAGAAGCTGATTAAATGTGGTAATGAAACCTTTTAGCAGACGTTCAGACATGCTATCAGCAATTTATATAATCAACAAATATTGTTTTTTATCCCTCAATGTGCTGATTACATTTTAAATGCCCCTTGTGATTCCCATCTTCAAGATCAGACCAACAGTTCAAATCCAAAAGATATCCAGTTTAATATCCTATAAAACTTTAAAGATCAATACTATGATCCTTTAAACTAGTCACTGTAATTGATTCATCTCTTATCATACAGGGTTGTTGATTTACCTTCTGTCAAATTCTTAATAGTTTCAGCTCTGCATCCTAGACCCTTCCGTAAGTCCATTGATCAGCAACTACACTTATTTGAACTAAAACATACAAGTAAATGTCCTCAACACTGTCTAATTCCAGGTTCTGTGATGTGATGATTAGCCTTTGTTCTCTGTATCATTGTAACACACTCCTGTCCTGTTCTCACATGTCCACTCTCTGGCTGTTTGTATCCATCAGTTAATATTGGTATGAAGTTATAATAATTCTTTTGCAAATATTTTTTAACCAAGAGTCTAATATTACCCTCATTTCTTTCAATCCATTCACGCTTCTGGTCTACAAGTTGTAAGTCAACATTGGGTACTGGAAATATCAATGGAGGAACATTACCCCAAACAACATTTGGACATACTCTAATTTATTTATACCATATTCTTCTGCCACTGAATTAATATGCCTGTTACGCTCGGCCTAGGTTTATGTCAAAAGCGTGACATAAAACGAATGACAAAACAATGTATTTACAACAATCATAATTTATTAACAAAAAACAATTATACAGAGTGTGAGTGAAAATGTATACAGTGGTGGAGCCTCTGTCCAGGGTGAGCTCAGGCCAAAATAACAAACAAAAACCCAATCTAAACTTCTGATCGGTAATCTAAATAAACCCTATGAACGAAAAGGAACAAAAAGAAAAACAAACACAGAGCCCTCTAGCACTTAACTAAACACTAATTTATCAAGCACAAATACAAGTAAGGCACGAGCGAGGAGGATGCTGTTCGCTGGTAGAGATCCTCGGCATCTTCTGGGTGGAACCGTTTTAAATATCCCCGCTCTCCAGTACCAGCCAATCCCCAGCTGCTACGTCACTTGCTCTTGGCCATTGCAATGCGGGACCTGATGAGTAGAGATTAGCTTTGGAGGGAGGACAGGAGCTCTCACTCGATTTGGAACCTAAACACACAAATTAATAGCACAACACAAATGCAAAATACGTCTGGAGCCGTAACAATGGCATCCAAATCCTTTACCTTTAAGCTGCTGTTAGTACTTCCAGCAATCACTTATTACCTTAGTTGCAGGTTGTTCCTCTCCGGATCCCTTTAACTTAACCCAATAAGCCAATGCCAACTTTGTACGTCTTGGATGTAATGGTAGTTCATTAGCTTCCACCAGTAGTGCGTTCATAGGAGTTGTTTTAACTGCACCAATACTGAGTCTTAGAGCTCTAAACTGAATTCAGTCTAGTTTTTCCAAGATGCTCTTTGCTGCTGCTCCGTATACCATACATCCATAGTCCATACATGGCTGTATTAAAGCTCTATAAATATCCAACAGTGATTGCTTATCTGCTCCCCATTCATAACCAGATACTGATCTCATGAACTTCTTTGCACTTTGTCTCAGTCTGTTTAACATGGTTCCTCCATATACATTTCTCATCAAACCACAATCCTAATATATTTTGCCCATATAAGTTAAGCTGCACATGATCTACCTTTCTCTTCCTGGTAAAGATCATGTAACATGATTGTGTAACTGACATCTTGAATCCCCAGTCATAAGACCATCTTTCAACCTTTTGTATATTTTCCTGAATGCAATTAATCACGTCATAAATGCGCATAAAGTGATGACCCAATATCTCCACCAACATTCACAAAAATATCATTTATCATAATGTTAAACAGAACAGGGCTTATCGCACTACCTTGAGGAATACCATTTACTATATCAAACTCTTCTGACACAGCATCTCCAACTTTAACACAGAATGTCCGGTTAGATAGGAAATCTAGAACCTAGTTACAGCCGACCACCGACACCCATTTTATGTATTTTAATCAGGAGTCCTTCTCTCCACATTGAGTCATACGCTTTCTCAATGTCAAAGTAGACTACAGCCATGATCTCTTTCATTGTAACAGCTTCTTCTGCCTCATTACTAACTTTAACTAAAGCATCTCAGGGCTCTAGACTGCGACCAAATGGTCGCATTTTGTGACCAAAATTTGAGACACTAAATTTTACATTTAGTCACACATGTGCGACCAGTGAATTTGCCAGTGTTTTTTTAGTAGTACCAGTACTTGGAAGGGGCGAATCAAAGAATCTGGAATCTGGAATTACAGGTGGCAGGCCAATGTGTGTGAGAGGGGGAGGGAATGGGGACTGGGGAATGGGGAATGGCACTGTAAGTGGCTAATGTGTGGAGGGGGAGGGTCCTAAAGTTGTTCCGAGCGCGGAAGGAGAAGATTTCACTTTCAGCGAACAATGGTGAAACGAACTCTTGACGCTTGTTTTCTCCCCGATAAGCCTAGTAGTGTGCCAGAGTCAAATCCTAACTCAGAGGATGAGTCAGAGTCTGAAGACACAAGTGTGGTGAAAAAGGGCAGAAAATACTGTTTTCATGAAGAATGGCTGGTTAAGGTATTTGAGTGGTTAAGGTATCTCAGAGAGACGAATTCCATGAACTGCAAATTTTGCAGTCGATACCCGCACCCGGGGAACACGAAATTTGCAGGTAATGCTGGCACTACACAGTTAAAACATAACACATTGGTCAAACACAGTGCTAGTCTAAGGCATAAAATATGCTGTGACCTGTACTCCAATGAAAATGCAACTCCACTGTCAGTTGCATTTAGAAGGCAAGAGGCTGTTACTCAGTTCGCTGAGGAGGCCGAATTAATATTTAAGTTTAACACAGCCTTTTTCATTGCCAAGGAAGAACTACCCTTTACCAAATATAAAGGCCAACTCGACCTGCAAAGAAAGAACGGCTTGAAACTGAACTCAACATATAATAATGACACAGCATGCGCACAATTTATTGGAACAATCGCAGAATGTTGTATGAATGAATGTATGTTTGTTAATATTGTACTTTAATGACAGTAATGGTACTGTCTGTATACTTTATTTCTCTTATGTTGCTTCTTAAAAAGTTCACAATAAAATGTGACAGAGAATTTAAAACAAGACAAAGTATTATCAGTAATACAGTAAAAATGAGAGGAAATGTGAATAGTTGCTTTGCATGTTGATTTACGGTGTGCGCCCCTAAATTTTGTGATTGTGCTCCTAAAATTTTCAGTTAGGGGCCACTGTGCTCCTAGAAAAAAAACATTAGTCTGGAGCCCTGCATCTACCGTAGATCTTCCTTTACGACAGGGGTGGGGAACCTTTTTCACATCAAGGGCCATTTCAATTTTTCCAAAGTCCTCAGAGGGCCATACCATTATGAACATATAACTAAAGATGAAAAAAAAGACAAAAAAAGTCTATAACTGCTGTGTTACTAAGCCTCATGTTTGCTGCATTTCTAGACTCACCTAATGTGATGGCTGGAACTGTTTTTCTCTAGCAAGGCGTCTGATGTCAGCTGGCAGTGATGATGATGCTACTCGAAGCTGGTTTTCCAAGTTTGAGTCAGTCAGTCTTGAGCGGAAGCGAGTCTTTGCAAGAGTCAGTTTTGAAAAGAACTGTTCACAGCGATACGTTGTCCCAAACAGAGATGCAAACTTCAGGGCATGTCTCCTCAGGATGGGAAAATCCTCAGCACGAACATACAGTTTGTAAAAGTCCAGCAGAGAAAGGTTGTGGTACTTGGCTTTGAGCTCGTTTGTTGTTTTGCAGATCAATTATTTCCATTTGGAGGTTGTCTGGCACATCAGACGGTTGCACATTAAATGGTGTCGCAAACACGTCGAGTTCCTTTTGTATATTTTTCACATCATGAAACCTCTCATCAAATGCCTGGATGAGTTTTGCACACTCACCAGCATATTCAGTCGTAACATCAGGCTTTTGTTCTTGTAGGGTGGGAAAGTGCACAGTGTTTCCCCTTTCCAGCTGTCCTTGCCACAGCCTTAACTTCACTTCAAATGATTTCACATTTGAAAGCAGAGAGCTGATGAGCTGGTTGGGACCTTGCAGTTTGATGTTTAGCTCTGACAGGTGCTTGCTGATGTCCACCATGAAGGCCAGATCACGGAGGAACTTGCCATCACTGAGCTCCATGACAGGTTTACCCTTCATCTCCATGAAGCATCTGACTTCTTCCCGCAGTGTATAAAACCGTGCGAGCATATTTGCACGACTCAGCCATCGCACTTCACAATGATAAACCAGATCACCGTACTCTGACTCAAGCTCGCTGAGTAACTCCTTGAACTGGCGGTTGTTCAGCCCTCTGCTTTTAATGAAGTTTATGGTGGACACAACTGTTTTCATCACATTGTTAAGCTTCAGGGAATGTGCACACAAACTCTCTTGATGTATGATACAGTGGCATACAACTAAATCACTTGGATCCAGACTCAGTCGGCTCATTTCTTTTTTGACTAAAGCAGTCAATCCTTTTTGCGCGCCAACCATTGCGGGAGCTCCGTCAGTGGCGATGCCGCTCAACTTCTCAAATGGCAGTTCAAAATTGTTCATGGCCACAATAACTTGATTGAACAAATCCTCACCTTTAGTAGTGCCATGCATGGCTTGCAAAGACAGCAACTCCTCCTTTGTTTCAAACTCAGACGTAATCCCACGCAGAAAAATGGCAAGCTGCGCTGTGTGTGTGATGTCTGTTGTCTCGTCACAGGCCAGAGAAAAATACTCAAAGTCTCTTGCAGTGTTCTTGAGTGTTTTTTCAATATCTTGCGCCATATCAGTAATCCTTTCTGAAACGGTTCTCCGGGACAAACTGACGCTTTGAAATAATTTCACTTTGTCGGGCGCGAGCAGCTCCGCGGCGGCTACGAGGCACTCCTTCACGAACTCTCCTTCAGCGTGAGGTTTCAGCTTCGTGGCTATCAGTTCACTCACCACAAAACTTGCACGCGTAATATTCTCTCTGTCAGTCTGTGGCCGTGTGAAAGCTGCTTGTTGAGCACCCAAACTCCGACGAAGAGCGTTAATTTTATCCAAACGCATTTGTCCTTTCAACTCGTCGAGTTTAGCGTGTTTCGAGCTGTAATGGCGCTCGACATTGGCCTTTTTCATCACCGCAAGCGCCTCGCCACAAACTAGGCACACTGGCTTGCCTTTCACTTCAACAAAGAAAAAGTCATCTGTCCATTTTTCCTGAAATACGCGGCATTCTGCGTCCACCTTCCTTTTCTTGACAGTCTCCATGATGCATCACTTGTCTGTGTCGGTACTTGTCATGTGTCAGTCACTCCGACCCAATGCAGTGGTACGTACATCACATGCTGTATTCACTGACCCTGACGTTGACTCGGACATAGGACTCTCTCTCGGAAAACTAATGACGGGCGATATATTTTTTTTCCTGATTTTTTTTAATTCATGTATGCATATATGAAGATATAAAATATAAAAATTGTATTGCATTGCGGGCCAGTTGAAATGGCCTCGCGGGCCGTATACGGCCCGGAGGCCGGACGTTCCCCACCCCTGCTTTACGAAAACCACTTTGATATGTGCTTAGCAGGCCTCTTTGTTCTAAATAGTATGTCAGTCTATAAACAATGACCTTTTCCATCCATTTACTCATGTGAGACGTTAATGCTACAGGTCTGTAATTTCCTGCGTCGGTTGGGTCTTTACCAGGCTTAGCAAATGGCAGTATCAGAGCATTTTTCCAGCTGTTAGGCATTACACCTTCCCTCCATATCTTATTAACCAGGTTTAGTATAATTTCCAGCACTTCATCTGGGAGTTGTCTGAACATAGCATAGCATAGTTCTTGATCTTGATCTTGTCCTGGAGCTGTATATCCACTTCTCTCTGATGCCATTTTCAACTCATGTAATGTAATATCCATATCAAGACATGATCCATTACCATCCGTCTTCTTTGTAACATCATTATTTTCTGTTTATGGATTTCATCTAAGTGGCTTCCATTATGTACATTTGCAAACGTCTTACCAAATAGCTGAGCTTGTTTGAAATTGCCAGATATTCTCCATGGGATTTTAACAGATTTCATTTTTCCACTCATCTTTTTTTTTTTTTTTCCCATGTATTTTTAGTGGGCATTTATAATACAATCATACAGACATAATAATTACAGAACACGTAAACAGAGACAACAGAAACAGAACATAACAGGTTGACAAAAAACACCCCCCACCCCCTGGTGAAGACCCACATGGAAAATATCACGAGAACCCTGCTATGCATAGGAGACCGATTGTTGAGTTGGGTTCGTATTAGCAAGGTACTGTATAAGAGGTTGCCAAGTTGCGTCAAAATGTTGGAGTGTGTCTTTCAGAACAAATCTTATTCTTTCCAGATGGAGTGTATTAGTTGATTCCTCTAGCCACATCTTAGATGTTGGTGAATTTACACTCTTCCATAATGTAAGAATCATTTTTTACAATGGAAGATTTGCATTTATCACATATAGGTGATACTTCTGGATATATATTATGTAATTTTTCCTTTGAGAAGTGCAGCATGTGTATAATTTTAAATTGAATGAGACAATGTCTTGCACTGTGTGAACAGGTGTTGATCTTCTCAAGGGCTCTGTCCCATAGATCATCTGTGATCGGTTTGCCAAATTCTTTCTCCCATTTGCGTCTATGCGTGTGGGCAGGGGGGGGACTTATGCTGCATTCCAGTTACATGGGAGACCACTCGCCCGAGTTGCTCTTACGCGAGAACGTGACGTCATTTCCTGGCTTGTTTCTTTGTTTGACGAGTCGTTTGTCTATCCTCGCTCAACTCGGTGTACTCGCAGGAGCACCGAGTCAGACAGTAGATATTCCGACCAAAAGGGGGCGTGCCTCGTGAAATGTCGCGAGACAGCTGCGAGATTTCCCACTTCGCAACTCGGGCGAGTGGTCTCCCATGTAACTGGAATGCAGCATTAATGACAGGAGAGTATTATAGATACGTGTTATCAACTTTGGTTCATTTATTGGCAATTTTAAACAGTCATCTATTAATGAATTTGATTCGGTCTGAAAATCCTCCAAATGTCTACGTATGTAGTCCCTGATTTGCATATATTGAAAGAAATTATTATTTCCCAATCCAAATTTCTGCTGTATTTGAGAAAACGAGGCAAATACACCTTGTATATACAGATCTCTAACACATTTAATATCTTTCTGATTCCACTTAGAAAAGGCCCCACCCAAACCAGATGGGGCAAAAGAGGGGTTTCTATCTATGGGTAATGCAGAGGATATGGATTTAAGATTATAACTGGATTTGATTTGTTTCCAGATACAAATCATGGTATGAATAATAGGATTGTTGTTATATAATAACCTACTGATCTTAGTTGGCGCTAAACTCCGAGAGATGCTGAGGACGTGCAAGGACAACTACAGGAGGAAGCTGGAGGCCAAACTCCAACAGGACAGTGTGAGGGATGTGTGGACAGGAATGAAGCACATCACGGGGATGAAGGGGAAAGACAGGCAGACATCAGCGAGCCTGGACAGAGCAAACCAGTTGAACCAGTTTTTTAACAGGTTTAGCTCACCTCCTGCCACCCCTCCGACACCCCCTGCCCCCCACACACCCACGCTGTCCCAAATGGCTCGACCCACCCCCCAGCTTTCTCCTGTACAGCACCTCTCCATCGGCCCCCCCTCCTTCTCCCCCACATCCTCCTCCTCCTCCTCCACTGAAGACATCTGCACCAACCCCCGCCCAACGGTGACTACAGGCCAGGTAAAGAGGCAGCTGGAAAGACTACATCAGCGAAAGGCTGCAGGCCCTGATGGCACTACACCCAGGATCCTGAAGACCTGTGCCAGCCAGCTGTCTCTTGTACTGGGACATCTGTAGAACCTGAGCCTGAGTCTGGAGAAAGTCCCAATGCTGTGGAAGACATCCTGCTTGGTTCCAGTCCCCAAGAAGTCGAGACCGTCCGACCCGGCAGACTACAGACCAGTCGCCCTCACATCTCATGTGATGAAGGTCCTGGAGAGACAGGTCTTAGCCCAGCTGAGGCCACAGGTGAGGACGTATCTGGACCCTTTGCAATTTGCCTATCAGCCTCATTTAGGAGTCGATGATGCTGTCATCTACCTGCTGCAATGAGCCCATCTGCACGAGCATCTGGATGGTGGAGGAAGCACTGTGAGGATCACATTCTTTGATTTCTCCAGTGCTTTCAACACCATTCAACCTCTGCTACTGGGTGAGAAGCTGCAGGTGATGGGTATTGACAACACATGGATCTCCTGGATTACTGACTACTTGACAGGCAGGCCACAGTTTGTCCGTCTGGGCAGTGTCCTGTCTGATGTGGTGGTCAGTGATACAGGAGCTCCACAGGGAACTGTGCTTTCTCCCTTCCTCTTCACCTTATACACCACTGACTTTCAGTACAACTCTGAGTCGTGTTACCTGCAGAAGTTTTCTGACGACTCAGCTGTTGTCGGGTGTGTAAGTATAGGACACTGGTAGACAACTTTGTTGAGTGGTCCGAACAGAATCACCTGGGGCTGAATGTCAACAAGACCAGAGAGATGGTGACTGACTTCAGGAGGAAGAAGATGCCTTCACAGCCACTACGGATCAGGGGGGAGGTGGTGGAAGAGGTGGACGACTACAAGTACCTGGGAGTGGTGATTGACAACAGACTGGACGGGAAAACTAATACCGAGGCTGTGTACAAGAAGGGGATGAGCAGACTCTATTTCCTGAGGAAGCTGAGAGCCTTCAACGTGTGCAGCAAGATGTTGGAGATCTTCTACCAGTCTGTTGTTGCTGGCCAATTTTCTTTGCTGCTGTGTGTTGGGGCAGCAGCATCAGAGCCAGTGACACTAACAGACTTGATAAAATCATCAAGAAGGCTGGCTCTGTACTCGGTCTCAGGCTGGACTCTTTTGAGACCGCGGTGGAGAGGAGAACGCTGAAGAAACTTTTATCCATCATGGACAATGATCAGCACCCTCTCCATCACACAGTAGACAGACAGCGGAGTACCTTCTCTCACAGGCTGCTTCAGCTCCGCTGTCGAAGGGATAGATACAGGAAATCTTTCCTGCCACATGCCATCACACTGTATAATAACAGCTAAAACTCTGGTCATAACATACAGTCTCTACGCACTTTATACGTTTTTACACTGTTCTGCACCTCATCTGTTCACTGCACCTTATAGTTATTTTGCACTACAATTAATACTGCTTATCAACACTGCTCATTTATACATTTTTATACATATTTTTTATATATATACATTTTTTATATTACATTTTATATTGCTATGTTAATATGTCTAGGTTGTTCTTTTTATTTTGACATTTTATATTGCTATGTTAATATGTTAATATGTCTAGGTTGTTCTTTTTATTTCACTGTGTTGTCATTTGTCTCTGTGTGTAATGCTGCTGCTACGCCTCAATTTCCCAGCTTGGGATCATTTAAGTATATCTATTCTATTCTATTCTATTCTATTCTATTCTATTCTAGCCAGTGAATATGGATGGCATTCCTCCTGTTCCATCAGTAGCCAATTAGGTGGGGACTTTGTGGTGTTTAGCCAGAAAATAAAAGTCTTAATCGCTGAGGCCCAGTAGTAAAACAAAAAATTTGGAAGTGCTGATCCTCCTGTAGATTTAGGTCTGCAGAGATACTTCTTACCTATTCTGGGAGCTTTGTGTCCCCACAAAAAAGGAGTAATTAAGGAGTCTAATTGTTTAAAAAAGGTTTTTTTTAAGGAATATTGGGATATTTTGAAACAGATATAACAACTGTGGGAGTAAGACCATCTTAACCGCATTTATTCTTCCGATCATCGAAATTGGGAGTGCATTCCAAAACAATAACCTAGAGCACAGTTTTTCTATTAAAGGAGGAAAGTTTTCTTGAAAGAGAGAAGTATACTGAGAGAGAAGAGAGAGAGAGAAGTATCTGTATACTGTCTTGTCACTTCTATTCCTAAATAGGTGAATTTTTCCGAGGAGATTTTAAATGGGAGATTAATCAGGAATGCCAGATCATCCCTGTGAACTGGCATTAAGACACTTTTTGTCCAGTAAATCCGATATCCTGCGAAAGTACCGAATTGATTTTTATCTAAAAGTACCAGAATAGTCATTTGTGGAAGTGTTAAATAAAGAGGAATATCATCTGCATACAATGATATTTTACTAATTGTTTCTTTAGTGGTGTATCTATGTATCTGAGGGTCAAGTCTTATACTTTGAGCAAATGGCTCGATAGCAAGAGCAAAGATTAAAGGGGAGAGGGGGCATCCCTGCCTCGTCCCTCTACATAACTTAAACGGAGAGGATAGTGTTCGGTTGGTTAGGATTTGGGCTGTAGGGTTTTTGTAGATAAGTTCAATTAGTGACAAAAAAACATCTCCGAGATTGAATCTACTGAGAACTTCAAATAAGTATCGCCACTCAATCTGATCAAACGCCTTTTCGGCATCAAGCGCAAGTATAACGAGATCAGAGTGTGGTTCTCTTCTTGTATACATGATATTAAAGAGGCGTCTCAGATTGAAAGTAGAGTTTCTGTTAAGTACAAAACCTGTCTGGTCCGGGTGAACTAACCTCTCCAACAGGGGGCCCAGTCTGTTAGCTAGTATTTTGGCTAATGGCTTCCCGTCAACATTCAGGAGTGAAATAGGGCGATAAGCACCTACTTTCTGTGGATCTTTTCCTTTCTTAGGAATTACCGTGATCACAGCTTCAGTTAAAGTCGGTGGTAGAGCACTGCTTTCCTTATTACCTTTTAACGAGTTAACAGCAGACTGAACCTCTTTAATTGTGAGCTCAGCATTTAGCGATTTACAATCTTCAACACCTAACCTGGGTAGGTCACATTTGTCTAAAAATGTATTAGTAACCTCAGACTCGGAAGTGGATTTAGAAGTAGTCAGTGTAAAATTTGAGAAACCTGTTATTAATATCTTTGGGTTTTGTGAGTATTGTGTTATCACTTTGATCTGTTCTTCCAGGTCTTTTAATTTGGACATGTTTTCTTTTCTCCTTGATGTTTCAAATGAGATTATGCTACCTCTAATATAGGCTTTAAAGGTGACATATTATGCTAATTTCTGCTTGTTGACATGGTTCCTTGATGTCTAAATGGAATGATAGTAACATGCTTTGGTCGAAAAAACCGAAGGATTGAGCACAGCAGGGGTGTTTACACACCAGTTTCACAGCCCTGTTTTAAGCGGCTGGTTTGAGTGCCTTTCCCTTTTATGCTAATGAGCTACTGCGTGCGCCGCCCACCTCTTCCTGCCGGGCGGAAGACGTGAGGACGGCATCGCGTGACCATGGCAACGAGCTATACACATTTGCGAAGCAACTTTTCTGTGTCCATGCCTGCATATAACTGATAGTAGCACAACAGACATGTAGCAGCTAACCCCTGTCTCCGGCTCCAAAACAAAGTAGTGATTGCTTTACTGCAGGTAACGTGCAGGTCACTGTCCTTTAGCACAACATGCTAATGAATTAACGTAGCTCACCATCCGCGAACAACTGAGACATTTCACCCTGTCTCCTCTGCGTGTTCACGGAGGAACAGTACCTCACCGTCCGCTAACAACCGAGACATTTCACCCCGTCTCCTCTGCTTGTTCACGGAGGAACAGCAGCCCACCGTCCGCTAACAACCGAGACGATTTCATACAATCTCCTCTGCTTGTTTACGGCCGAGCAGTGGTTCACCGGCCGGTTAGAAGCGATAAAATCTCAATATCCTAATTCATTTTCTCAATTCACTGTCATGTTTTAAAAGAGTGCTGATATGACAAATTGTGAATCCTACGGCCAGTAAGCCCAACGTCGATAACTTCACGTTAGCCTCATATTTACATCGACGGTTAGCGTTAGCGTTAGCATTAGCATTAGCGTTAGCTCATGTGCTAAACGGCCAAAGTAACACAAACTACACTGTTTTTTAAATACTTACAGTTCCATCATTGACAGTGGGTATGGATCCATCTTTTAAGGGACAATCTTGTTGCCAGTCCAGCGTCCAGTCCTGACCCTGGTTGCTGAAGCAGTCCGGCGTGAAGTGACTGGCACAGACCGTAACGCTTTGCTCACTGAAGCTGGGACGTTTCCCTGATAAATA
The DNA here is from genome assembly GCF_040436345.1 of Pagrus major. NCBI lineage: Eukaryota > Metazoa > Chordata > Actinopteri > Spariformes > Sparidae > Pagrus > Pagrus major. The sequence continues at coordinate 19,876,556 of NC_133224.1, read as the reverse complement.
AAATGTAGCCGCTTCGCTCTGATGTCCTCTTTGGTAGGGAGGCCATGTAGCGAAACAGGAGGATCCGTGCATCCGACGACAGAGCAGCAGTGCTCGGCTTTCGGGTTGTACATGGTAGCGGTCAGGCTGTCGCGTAGAAGTTAAGCGACAACGAGAAAAATGGCGGATCCTCGTCCAGGTAGCTGGCCAAGTGTGGGAGGAGATAGCCAGCGCCAGGACTGGAGTATGCAAAAGACCGGATTGTGACGTCACAATCCGGTCGAAATCCAAACGGCTCGTTTAGAGACCCAATCCCTGACTCCGATAGTTTACGAAATATTGACTTAGTTGTCGAAAAATCATGCTTAAGGGGTGGGGAGGCACTCCGGATACACAAATATACATACTAAAGCAAGGAAAAAGTGAGTTTTGCATAATATGTCCCCTTTAAACGCCTCCCAGAGAGTGGAGGGAGATGTCTCTGGAATATCATTCATCTCAAAATACAATGAGATTTGATCTTTTAGATAATCACGAAATCTTTATTTTAGTCTCCAAGAGGTATGCGGTTTGTCTATGTGGTCTAACCATACTGAAAAGGGAAGTGGGCTGTGATCTGAAATCACAATACTATGATACCGAAAATCCACTACAAAAGGTGCCAGTTTGGCATCAACTAGGAAGTAGTCTATCCTACTATAAGAATTATGCACAGGTGAATAAAATGAATAGTCCCAGCCTGAGGGGTTCATCATCCTCCATATGTCTAGGATATTTGTATTATTTATATATGTATTTAGGAATTCACTTGAGGCATTTTTGGGAGGTTTCTTTGTGGAGGATCTATCTAGATATGCATCCAAAAGGGTGTTAAAATCTCCTCCGATTATTAAATTAGTCTGTGACATATCTGGTATTAATGCAAAGATTTTCTGAAAAAATACAGGGTTATCTGTGTTAGGTGCGTACATATTTACTAGGGTGAGGGAGATTTTCTGAATCACTCCAATCACTATAACATAGCGACCCTCTTTGTCGGTTATTGTTTTTTTCTGCAAAAAAGGTACACCTTTTCTAATTAAGATTGCCACGCCTCTTGCTTTGGAAGAAAAAGCCGAGTGATAGATCTCTCCTATCTACTTTGTCCTGAGCCTGCCATGTGATTTATTATTCAGATGGGTCTCCTGTAAAAACATAATATCCGAGGCTAGTGCCTTAAGATTGGACAAAACCCTCCCTCTTTTGACTGGATTATTTACTCCACGCACATTCCAACTGGAAAAAGCGAGACTTTTTTTCTCCTTGGTGTTATCATTCATAGTATCCCGCGTATCGGTAATCAGTTTTTGTAAGGGTTTCTTGTCCCTCCCATCCCACTGCAGCGTTAACTACTGCAGCTTCCTTCCCCGACCCAAATCTCCCTCCCCATGTCAACCTAAACCACATATTAACAAAGAAACCAGATAAACTACTCTAGGCAATTCAAAGTGAATGGCGCGAGCCTTCTTAGGGAAGCCGGAAAAAAAAAAAAAAAAAGCTGATAACTAAGGTTACTTCCACACCTACTGGTGGCTTGACGTTAGCTTCAAAATTGGTCCATTAGCTCTGAAACTTAATAATAAAGAAATTTCAATATGAGAAAGGGAACGAAGGACCACACAGGGGTATACATGCGCACACACACCCCCATTTATACAAGCGCATCGATCATCATATATCACATGTACCTGGGAGACGCAGAGTAAAACACAAATGCACTCCCCAAACCTGAACGTCAATTGTACATTTCAAAGTGTTTTTTTAATTATTTTTTTTTAACCAGCACATCTTATGCAGCATATACACAGAAAAAAACATTGGAAATTATTAAAGTCAAATGAACACATCTCTCTCTATTTTTTTTGTTCCCTTCGTTCTCCTTTTTCCCCCTACGCCATCTAAAATTGAAATCACCTTTGTTTATAATCTGACGGGGTAAGCATCCAAGAATTAAACAACGTCTTAAGTCCTAGAAATTAACATATAGCTGTTTAAACATAGCTGTAGTTTTAGAAACAAGAGGTAAGAGTAGGTCACACTGGGCAACACACTTAGACATTAAGCTGAATCTAATCATAGAACTAAATAAAATGGATAAATGAATAACGCCTATACTGACAAAGAGAGATTCTTGTCGGATAATAATAATACAGTATCTAGATTATAAAGGATATATAGTGTAGTAACCCACGACTTTCACACCTTGCATGTTTGTTCTTACTGTCATGTAGTAAGACACCAGTTGTGTGTGTATGCGTGTGTATCTTGGCAGTTTTTTTTTGGCAGGTAACAGTTGTTGTGCTAATGTTAGCCACCGAGGCTAACTAGCATTCCTGAGATCCATGATTTATCAGTCCGCAGCAGCTGTAGATGACCCTGGACCAAAGAGTCGCTCCGCGTATTCTTCAGCTTTTTTAGGGTCTGTGAAGGATGTCTGTGTACCATTGTGTGTGACCAGGAGTCTTGCGGGGTAAAGTAGGCCATACCTGAAGCCGGGCTTGTTGCGCAATAGTTCCCTGGCACAGTTGAATAGAGCCCTTCGCTTAGCCATGGCCGGAGGGTAGTCGGGGAATATTTGAATCCTCTTGCCTCTGAAGTAAAGTTGCTTTGCCGCGCTGGCTTTCCGTAGAATGTCCTCAAGCACATGATAATAGTGTAGTCTCAGGATGAAGGGCCTGGGGGACTCTCGAGGGTCAGGGCTTCTCCGGAGGGTCCGATGCACTCAGTCAATAAGTGGCTTCTCATCCAGAGATAGCACATCTTTTAGAAGGTCAGCTACAAAGTCGCATGGCCTGGATCCTTCTACCCCCCCGGGAACTCCGATGATTCCAATGTTGTGCCTCCTAGATCTGCCTTCTAAATCCTCACATTTTTCAGTCAGTTTCCCCACTTCGGAGTTCAGTCGCGTTACCTGGCATTGGAGAACAGTAACATCGTCGGAGTGATGTGAGGCTGACTTCTCCAGCTCTTTAATAGTCTTCTCGTGCGAGGCCGTGGCTCCTTCAAGTGTTGCAATGGATGTCCGAATTTCCTTTTTAGTTGTAGCCAGCTCCTCTCTCAGCTCAGTGCAAACAGTTTGTATGCGTACATCTATGGAGGCACATATATCGTTCTTGATCTGAGTGACTTCATTTCGCAGGTCAGCGATAGCAGCTAGCATTGCACGGTTAGGTGGGTCCGCCTCGTCACTCATATCATCAGGCAGAGGTGTGTCACTCGGGTCCGAGGGCTGGTCGGGGCCTGCTTCTTGTTGGTCGTTTTTTCTAGTTTTCCCCTTTTTAGACATAGTTTCCTTACATTTGTCTTTATAATGCACTTGTGTGTATCTTCTTGCGTTGTTCCGAGGATCTTAAGAGCGGATTTACAAAAGTTTAGTGTTTTAATAAAGACAAAGTTATCAGAGCTCGCGCGAACATGTCTTACTCTTCCATCGCTCAACAGCGCCCCCTCCACTCATCTTTTTAACCATTGCCCAAATATCATTAAGTTTCATTTCTCTGCCTATGGAGGAGCAGAATCGTGAACACTCCCTATATTAGTATCAGTTATTACATTCCATTCACATAGGGTGACAAACAAGAGCTCTCTCCTCAATTAATTCTTCCACCACTTCTCCGTTAGTATCTGTATGTTCACTTCCCCAAAGAGTATTGTGGGCATTGAAGTCTCCACACCAAATTTCTCTCGTGTCCTTCCTGATATCTCCTGAAATGTTTGCATCGTTTAGTTCTTGCAAGGGTTGTAAATATTTATGACTTTAACATCTCCTCTGGGACTACACATTTCTGTCACTATGCATTCGTACTCATTTGATACATTGATTCTTCTATAGGCTAAAGTGTCCTTAATAAATGTTACACATCCTCCACCTTGCCTTCCAACTCTATCATATCACACAAAACTATATCCTGGCATGACAAAGTCCAAGTGTGGTCTTAACCATGTTTCTTGTATGCAAATAACATTGGGTACCACTTTCAAATCAGCCACAACTTTCTTGAACTCTTGCCCATTGGCATTTAAGCTCCTGGCATTCTATTGTAGAATATGGATTACCATAAGGATGATACTAATTACCTTGAGACAGTCCATCATAATTTCATGTATCAGTTCAGCTGTAATTTCTTTAAACCCCAGGATCTCTACAGCTGCCTCAACAATTGTCTTGATTCTATTTGTCTTACAGATGAAAGCAACAAAGCAAATTTTGTCCACAATCAGTGTTTCTTCGTTAATCTCCTCTGTATGGATTTGGTGCAGGAAGCAGAAGCTCTTTTTGTTGGTTCTCAGAAAGCCTTGCGCTATTTATCATGTGCACAGCACTGGGTCTGGCTAGCTCACTTTCCTTTACTTTTTTAACTGCGTCGGCATAAGAGACCTGGTTTGTTACTTTATATTTTTGTACCTCTCTGGCTTGCCTTTGAACAGGGCACCCTCCATAAGCAGCACTATGTTCACCACCACAGTTACAGGATCTGATTTTTGCATCTTGGCCACACTTTCCATATTCATGTTCACCTGCACGTCTTAGTTTTCCTTTAAATTGTCCTGCAGTGTGTCCCATTCTCTGACACTTGGAACATCGCAATGGTGCCCGGATAAACTCTCTCACATCATAGCTCAAATATCCCATTCTTACTTTCTTAGGCAAACTTTTTTCAAACTTGAGGACTACTGACAGGCTGTCTGATTTCACACCCTTTCTTTGTGTTTGCAGCCTTGTAGTTTTCACCACCTTTCCCCCTTTTACTTCTTGAGCTATCTCATCCATCGACATTGCCAAAGGTACATCGTAAATAATACCTCTTAGTTTTGCTCTTTTTCCTGGGACGTGAGCACTGATCTTTTCTCCATTTAATGTATCTGCTCTGAGGAACTTATCTCTTTGCATCTGATCTTTTGCAAAGATCAATAGCCTCCTGTTACTCAAGTATTTACCATCTTTCTACTGACATCCTGCACGGCATAGTATCACTATCTCCATCTGATGGTTGCAGTCACGGTACAGTTCGTGCTAATCCGCCCATACTCCGTTCACCATCACCATCATTTTGCTGCTATTTACAGCAACCTGACGCAAATTCAGATAAACAGATACAGGACAAGTTTATGTATATTAGTATAGAAATAACTTGGCCTATATTTTTAGTAATTTATGTAGCATGGAGCAGTTGAACTTTCATTTTGTTATGCAACCCTGTGTTGTATAATGACGATGAAATTATCTTGTACCCATCAGCTAATTTTTTATGAATGTCCTGTGTACAGCACTTTGTTAGTGGCCATTCAGGACAGGTGGGGCTCCTAAGTGATGAATCCATGTGACTCCAGATCAAAGGAAGAAGATTTCTCTACAATGGGTTGTCCTTAATTTCTCTAAATTCTCAGCTTTGGTACATCTGGCTTGGTACATCTAACAGTACCAACTCTCCTTGGAATCCTGCCAGGTCAGGCAAAGGGGACAAAATGCACAAAACTATTGGGATGGGGAAGGCTTGACTGAAAAACTTCCCCCATCTCAATATTTTTGGAAATGGATGAATCTGTAATACATCTGAAATGTATTTTTCGAATGTAGGCTTTCCATACACTAAAACAGAAATATGACTCAGCATATTTTATATGCCCTTGAATCTCCCATAGTGGGTTGATTACAGTAATTATTTTTGTTTTGGTCAAAATTGTAGTCTGGCAGGCTGCAGAGTGCAATTAACTGTTAATTTATACAATTAATTTTTGTGTAAAGGGTTGTTGGGTGTTTAATAATAATAAACTTTATTTATATAGCACTTTTTAAAAACACAGTTTGCAAAGTGCTTTGACAAAACAAAGCAAAATTGTAATGGACAAACGAAATAAATGGCATTTATAGTTAAGCAATTTGAAACAAATAACTGAAGAACAGAAGTAATGAGAAAATTAATAAAATAAACAAAATAAAGAAATGGAAATGAATCAAATAGGTAAAATAAACAAAACAAATAAATTAGTATAATAAACTGAAATGGTAGGAGCAAAAGCAAAAGGACGACATCACATAAAGGCAAGTCTATAAAAATGGGTTTTAAGAAGTGATTTAAAAAAAGTTACCGATCCTGCTAGCCTTATTTAAATGTATCTCCTCAGGCAGGGCATCCAAAGCCGAGGGGCCCTGATGGCGAAGGTTTGGTTTTTAGCCTCGACTTTGGAATGGTTAGAAGGGCCCCGCCTGAGGATCTAAGGCAGCGAGCTGGCTCGTAGGGAATTAAAATGTCTGTTATATAGGTCGGAGCCAGGCCTATGAGTGCTTTAAAAGTGATCAGTAAAATCTTAAAATCAATTCTAAAATGGACGGGGAGCCAATGAAGGGAAGCTAGGACTGGGGTAATGTGATGTTGTCTGTTAAAACCAGTTAGAAGCCTAGCTGCTGAATTCTGTATCAGTTGGAGGTGAGAGAGTGACTTTTGATTGATACCGGAGAGAAGGGAGTTGCAGTAATCTAATCTGGAAAAGATGAATGTATGAATGATTTTTTCCAGGTCGGGGGGTGAGAGCATATGTTTGATTTTTGAAATGGATCTTAGTTGGTAAAAACAGGACTGGACCAGTTTGCAGACATGAGTGAGCTATGAATCAAATTGGACACCAAGATTTCGTGCAGTGGGTTTTATGTTGACAGACAGGGGACCATGGGCTAGCTGAAAGAGGCTGATATGATTTGGGGGGCTGAACAGTATGATTTCAGTTTTTGAGTTATTGAGTTGTAGGAAATTTAGAGACATCCAACGGTTTATATCTTTAAGACAGTCTAACACAGCAGCTAGGCTTCTTGGGTCACCAGGCCTCAGCGGAAGGTATATTTGTGTGTCATCTGCAAAGCAGTGGAAAGAAACATTATGGTGTTCGATAATCTGGTCGAGTGGGAGCATATAAATAGAAAATAAAATCCGACCTAAAATAGAACCTTGCGGTACATCACAGGTAATGGGCGTTGTAGTTGAAGAGTAATTACCTGTGGTGACCGAGAAGGTTCTGTCTAAAAGGTAAGAATAAAACCAACTAAAAGCAGTACCCTTGATGCCGACCCAGGTTTTCAGGCGGTCTAGTAAAATGGCATGATTAACAGTGTCAAAAGCTGCAGTTAAATCTAAAAGGATTAAAATTGCGCTCTCTCCCCTGTCGGCTGCTAAAAGAAGGTCGTTGGTGACCTTGAGGAGGGCAGTTTCTGTGCTGTGTAGAGCTCTAAAACCAGACTGGAACTTCTCAAAGATATTGTTGTGAGACATAAAAGCTAAAAGTTGAGTAGAAACTACTTTTCTAAAACCTTGGATGAAAACGGAAGCTTAGAAATTGGCCTAAAATTGTTAAGAACCGAAGGGTCAAGGTTTGGTTTCTTTAAAAGGGGTTAGACCACAGCATGTTTAAAGGAGTGCGGGAAAGTGCCACTTTTTAGGGAGCTGTTAATAATAAATAAAACACTGGGTCCAACTGTGTCAATAACCTATTTAAGAAACTTAGTAGGGATAAAATCAAGGCTGCAAGTAGTTTGTTTCATGTGTGACATGAGTTTAGTTAAAAAGGGCAGTAAAACCGGTTCAAAGCAGCTAAAATAAATATGAATGTCCCTACTGGTCTGTAAAATTCGGTCCAGGATGGTAATGTTTTGCCTAATATTGTTGACTCTGTTTCTAAAATAGTTTAAAAAGTCCTCACACCTTTCTTGAGAGGCATCAATAAGAGGAGGGGACGAGGGGGTGGTTACTGACTCTATGACTTTAAATAAAATTCTGGGGTTTAAGGGTTCTTTCTTCTTACTTTCAGGAAGAGGAAGTTTGAATTATCTGGACCATGTGTGAGGTGCCTGAGTGTCCCCACAATGGAGTAATCTGATGAGGAGGTAAACAGTTATAAAATATAATATAATAATAAAATTATATGCCAAATATGTGTTTTCAGCTATTGTGAATGGGTTATGCTACCAATATTGTCTATATTACACTGCCATTATTTTTCATTTAATAAGGACATCCATGGTGCACCTGATTCCTTCTCTGAGCCATGCTGTGAGGGAGGAATGGACGCTTCACCAACACCACAGTCTGACTGTAAGTGTGTCAATAACTGATCCAATTTAATGACTAAGTACATGCTGTAGTGTGGAGATATACTGATATTAATTTCTCCTCTCTTTTGACAGATGTCCCTCCCCCAGAAATAACAGTTCTCAGTGTTGGTCAGGAGACTGTTTCCTTTGGTATACCACTCACCGATGACTCTGTTAAGTATACACTGGAATTAGACTACTCCTGCAACACACAGAGAGACAGTTTGATCAGAGACAACTCCAGCACTGTGGAGGTTGAGGGACTGATTCCTGGGACTGAGTATACTTTCAGCATCACAAGGATTGCAGACAATGGAAATCGAAGCAAAGCAACCTCGCTGTCTGTCTTCACAGGTAAATCTGAAAAACAAATGAATACAAGAAATATCAAACAGAACTAAAACTACAAAGTGTTGTCTGAATGGTCTTTGTACTCAACATATGCAAATGTGCTTCTTACTAAGAGGTTAGCTCTGAATTTATGTTATGAAGGTTAATTTCAGAATAAAGAGGTGGTAAAATGTTCTTCAAAGTGCATGAAGTGATTATATGTGTCATTGTCTTTTACCACACCTCTTGTGCTTGGCAGTCAAACTGCACCTCAAAGTGCAGGCAAACACTGACAGAACATGAATTTTCAGTTATAAGTGAAACTATTACATTATTCCCACAGAGCCCAGCCCTCCTGTGCAGATTGCAGTCTATCAGGTCAGCAGTGAGTCACTCTCTCTGCGATGGGATCCCCCTGCCGGTGAAGTGGAGAGTTACATTGTAACGTGTTGCCATGAGGGAGAAGTTGTGCAAGAGATGACAACGGACACAAACAACCTGACTCTCAGCAACCTGAGTCCAGGGGTGTGTTACTCTCTGCAGGTTTCTGCACAACTTAGGAATGGAAGAAGAAGCAAGCCAGCTGTAACATCTGCCAACACAAGTAAGTTAAAGGAAATCACAAATGCATTAAAAATGAAGAATTATTTTTCAAAATAAATTCAGGAAAAAGACTCCTGCACACTGTCCACTTCACTTTCAATTAAGTTCATTAACAACGTTTCGGTACTTAGACCTTCATCAGGTTATCTTACAAGAGATTATCTTTTTTTCTAGGCAGTTCCTACAGTACATTTTCTTTGAAGCTGTAACCTACTTTTGTATTATATTTATACTGTTATATTATTTCTATTGTGTACATACGTGCATTGATTGATATATGAACTTTACTTGTTATGATGTTTTTTAAAAAAAAAAACTTTTGTCATTCAGTGGCGTAGATTTGTTAGTCCAGGTGTGTTTGATGGCATATTGAGGGATGTCTTTCTGCGGTGAGGCCTGATTGGGCCACGTGAGTCCACAACCCTACTTAAGACAGCCTCCCCCATTGTCTTGTAAGACAACCTGATGAAGGTCTAAGAACCGAAACGTTGTTAATAAACTCAATTGCAAGTGAAGTGGACAGTGTGCGCAAGTCTTTTTCCTCATTTTGTCGGCCCTTGGTCTTCTCCTATGCACCTGTTGACCTTAAGGTGTGCAAAAGCTACACTTTAAAAATAAATCCAGTTTGCTTTCTTCGTAAACCACTGGGTGTAGAGGTCCTCCATGGATGGTGGCTGGTGATGTGCTGTGCAGATTTCACCAACCTCTGTAGAGCCTTACTGTTGAAAGTGGTGCAAATGCAAAACCAAGTGCTGAAGCAGCTAGTCAGGATAATGTTAGTGGTGCCCCTATAGAAGTTGGAGAGTATGTTGGATTCCATTTTGAACGTCCCCACTCTGTGGAGGAAGAAGAGCCATTGTCTTGCTGTCTTTGTGTTAGTGTTGATGTGTTTGGTCCAGGTCAGATCCTCACCATTGTGAAACCAAAGGAACTTGAAGCTGCTGACTCTCTTTACCGTGTCCCATTGAAGGTGACGGGAGCATGTACAACTCCCCGTCATTTTCTGTAGTCCACAATCAACCTCTCTGTTTTGCTGATGTTAAGATGGAGGTTATCAGGGGGCATCAAGAGTTCAGGGCTCAAAGTGATTCATGATGGTGGATTTAGTGATAATGGACAGTAGCTGCTCAGGCAGAGGGATCTAGTCTTTTTAGGGACAGGGACACTGGTGTTTTTTTTTAAAGGTGTGGACTACGAACAGGAGCAGTCACAGGTTGGAAATGACTGTGAAGCCATCCACTATCACACAAATTAGGGTTTGTGCAAGAAAAATGTTTAACTCACTTTGGAATGGATAATGGCATGACTTGTACATCTGATTTCTGACACAATTAGTTCCATGTAGTGATGGCAAAAAAATTAACAAACACATTTTTTTTACTGATATTTTTGGGAGTTCAAAATGAACCAGGTCTACACTGGTACATACTGCTTCCAGGAAACAGCCACAGCTTGGCAAGCTGAGTCTGACATTAACAAAGGTTCTCGTCCTCTCCTGCATTCTCATTACCAAAGAAACTGCCAGAGATGTAAACAGAAGATTTCCAATTCATATCGGTGATTTGTTGTACCCCTACTTAACTGTATAACAATATCAGTTATAATACTGTGTGACAAGTTCAAGTTCCAAGTTCAGCAAATGACTGATCCAAGTTAATGCTTATTAAGACATGCTATAATGTGGAGATATATTGAGATGCACTTCTCTTTTGACAGATGTCCCTCCACCAGAAATAACAATTCTCAGTGTTGGTCAGGAGACTGTTTCCTTTGGTATATCACTCACTGATGACTCTGTTAAGTATAAACTGGAATTAGACTACTCCTGCAACACACAGAGAGACAGTTTGATCAGAGACGACTCCAGCACTGTGGAGGTTGAGGGACTGATTCCTGGGACTGAGTATACTTTCAGCATCACAAGGATTGCAGACAATGGAAATCGAAGCAAAGCAACCTCGCTGTCTGTCTTCACAGGTAAATCTGAAAAACAAATGAATACAAGAAAAATCAAACAGAGCTAAAACTACAAAGTGTTGTCTGAATGGTCTTTGTACTCAACATATGCAAATGTGCTTCTTACTAAGAGGTTAGCTCTGAATTTATGTTATGAAGGTTAATTTCAGAATAAAGAGGTGGTAAAATGTTCTTCAAAGTGCATGAAGTGATCATATGTGTCATTGTCTTTTACCACACCTCTTGTGCTTGGCAGTCAAACTGCACCTCAAAGTGCAGGCAAACTCTGACAGAACATGAATTATCAGTTATAAGTGAAACTATGGCATTATTCCCACAGAGCCCAGCCCTCCTGTGCAGATTGCAGTCTATCAGGTCAGCAGTGAGTCACTCTCTCTGCGATG